>NW_008691545.1:0-20918 GCF_000695815.1 Acanthisitta chloris | reverse complement strand
ATACATACATATATGTATATACACACACAAACAAATGAAGGTAGAAAGACCATATCAATAATTTACTCTGTAAAGTGTGCTGTTCTACTACCTACTCTCCTTTCTCTTTTTCTCTGAACCCACGTTGTGTGATTGAGACAAACAATTTGAGGTAATAGAGCAGACATTGAGGATGTCTAAAGTAGACATCTCTTCCACTGATTTCTTCTCCTGACCAAAGCAATCAGCAAGGCCTTGAGCTTCAGCCAACTGCTCAGGTCAGTAAAGGGCAGCACATTTCTAGAACATTTTAATATTATCTTTGTAGTATTTCATAAAGAGCACAGTCTGCCTTAATAGTCTGGTTTGGACATTATTAAGTGATAGCAAATAAATCTTTCATTAAGCTGGCATGCAGCTTATTTCAGTCTCTTTAAGCTCTCAGTGTAACATAGCATTTAAATCATATCCAGAGTTGTTTGTTATAGTGTGCTCCTAATTAGACTTTGCTTTAGAGTTGATCTGCAAAGTGCAGCAGAGGCAGAATTCATCATAGTTTGCTCTAGAGGACAGAGGTAAACACAGTATTTGTAGTCCATGGTTGCAGTGGGTCCAGATTCGCAAGGAAAAACTTTCACTGTTAGATTTGTGGAAACCTTTTCTGTAGTCCAACATTTACAGTTAGTAAAGGTATTTCTCCTTTCAATACACCTCTTCAAATCAGTCAATGTTTTATCTGATGCTTCAGTGTGAAAGTATGCCTTAGTCTATAATGTCTGTTTGCTTCCCTTAGCCAATAAAAGGGCAAAACAGATCTTTTTTTTAAAAAATAAAGTGCCGATCAATCCCTTTCTGTTTCATCACATGAAACTTTTGGTTTCATAATTTGCCACATTCCTTTGCGTACAATTGCTTGGGTCTCAAACTATTTCAAAATATGTTGTAGCTGTTTTCTTTATCCTGGACGTACACTGGAGCATGTTAAATAGAAACTGTGTTCTAAGTGACACTTCATCAGTGGGCAGACCATAGATGATTAAAATGTAATCTTATATCAGATGTAGCCCCAAAAGAGAAAAAACAAATTAAAATGAAATCTCATACAAATTAGAAGCCTTTCCATCTGAGAAGAGTAGAGGAATGTTTGGATAGTTCTGCTCTGCTGGTAGACATAATATTACCATTTTTCCTCACTGTCCTAAGCATTTGGTTATTAGATACTCTTATTAAAGTAGTTCTTCTGAGATCACTTTCTTAAAAATATTTTGCTTAATAAAAAGCTTATTAATCCAAAATAGATACTTTTAGTTTTCACAAGTAATAGTAAAATTCTTACAAATATGGTTTGGTTAGTGGGGTTTAACATAGCTCTGAATCAATTCCTATTACTGTTTGTTAGCAGAGTTTTATTATAACTTTTGCTACTAGTAGGATGTGTAGAGAGGATTTATGGTCTAAGAATAAAAATTAATCCTTTCAATTTTGTTTTTAAGTATTAATGGAAATGACTATAATAATTCAGGGTTATCCTTTCGTTTTTCTAGGTTTTAATGAAAAGCCTTGTAATTACCTAGCGCAAGCTTTTCTTTATTATGTAATATTTCATCTAACTCAAGACCAGTGTGTGCTTGAATGTAATCTTTAGCTTTTGGATAAGAGACCTGGCTGAAAATATGCAAAGTGTATTCTACTAGTTGCTGCGCGTTTTGCAAGATGATAAATAATTGCTTATCTTTGGTTGTGCCACCCATGAGGTTGATTCTGCTCTTTTTCTCAAAACCCAGCATTTTTGCCAGTATCCTAAAACAGTAGGAAAGTGCCAGTTGTTTTTGAAACCTGTCCTTAGGCTTCTTCATTGAAGCCGCTACCAGAGGAAAAAAATTGAGCACTTAAAATGTGTTTTTCCTTTCAAAGTTTAATGTCTAATCCCAAATGACAATGACAGAGTAGGAGAGCATAACTTGGTGTGAAATGAAGATGCCTCCCCCGACTTCCTTTTCCCAATGCCAGACTGTTATTACAAAACACCTTCATAGTATTTCCTTGCCTGTTTGAAATGGTAGAGACAAGCAGCACTATCCATGAGGCTGGGATTTTTGTACTTCTTATCAATGCTAGGTAAAACAGCAAGGTCCACCTTCCAGTTGTGAAAAGACTAGGAGGCTATTGAGAACAGAGCCTGTTCTTTTATATCTTATCTAGTCTGCTTATGTAAGGTGCCAGTTGGAAAGGCTGAATGAGAAGATCCTCTGTTTCCCAAATACAGACGGGCGCAAAGGAACATGAGCCTCATTAATGCACAGAACCATAATACACAGTGACCCAGAGAGAATGAAAGAACTTAGGACTGAAATACATCTCAACCAGGGGAAGGTGGGAACATTAATGCATGAAAAACAGCATTTATCAAAGAAAGGATGAAGATATGTAGTTCCACCTGAATGTGAGGAAGAACTTTACTATGTGAGTGACTGTGCACTGGAACAGACTGCCCAGAGAGTTTATGGTTTCTCCCTCACTGGAGATACTCAAGAGCTGTCTGGATTCAATCATGTGAATGTCCTCTAGGATGACCCTGTTTGAGCACGGAGGTTGGACCAGATGACCAACTGTGGTCCCTTCCAACTTGACCTATTCTGTGATTTTATGTGATTCTGTGACAGAAATATTGAATGCAGAAATGGAATTTCAGTAGCAGACATACGAAGCCTGATGGTGAACGGGAAAGGGAATGATTCTGAAATTGAGCTCTAGTTTACTTTCTGGGATTGAAAAAAAGAATAGAAAGGTAAAGAGGACCAGGTCTGCAGGGAAAGCACTTTGAGTGTCTCCCTCCCTGTAAACTAGAGCAGAAAAAAGATAAAAATGACAGTCCAAATATTTGGAGAGAAATGGGTAAGCCATCATAATTGGGTTTTCTTTCCATACTCTAACTGCTGGTTGGTAACGTCTCTGTAATGAACACTGGATTCCTCCATATGTGGAGTGCTGCATTCAATTTTAAGTAACGATCCAAACTTCTGGGTCTTTTGATAGATCCCTATAGCCTACAATTCCAAAGGTTTTGAGTGAATCAATGTAATTCTATATATTTTTCATTCTCTTCCCTCCCACATTATACTGCTATGCAAGGTGTCTGTCCAGTGAATGTAGGTGACACAAAATCCACTGAAATCCAAGTGGGACTCTCAAGGACTTGAGTCAGTATTAGGTCAGAGTAGAGAACGGTTTCTGTGACTACGTTTGTCACTGGCAAATTTGCATCAGCAAAATAATAAAATAAATTGAAAAATATTATGCCATGTAAGAACACTTTACCTTGAAAATGAAGAAGATTTATTTGAAATAAACAACAGGAAATAAAACAAGGGATTGTGTAATACCATATTTGAAAACTATTTTTCAGGAAAGAAATAATTGCATTTCAGAATTTATTAGAGTACATCAGTAAAAATGTAATGAGTGCATTCACTTTTATGATTATACTGAATTGTATTATAAAATCTATCAGCAATATAAGAGAAGATTGGGAAAAAATTGTCTGGTATACACAGTTTAGTGTATTTTGCTGTCCTTGCTCTTCCATATCCATAAAATTTTCAATTTAGCAAAAGGAAAAGAGTGTAAAAGAAATCATGGGGTGATAAGGCATTGCAGAGAAAATAGTCAAAATACACTGGTAGCCAGCTATTCTCTGACAGGTTAGCATTTTAAGCATGAGTCCTAGATAATTGTGAAACTCAGAGGAAAAATAGCTATTAATAAACAATAATTTCTGCCAGTTTTATATAGGACTTAACATTTTCAGTTCACCTCCTGAGGATGAATGTAGCTATGATGAGCACAAATTATATATTACTTTTGAGATATTTAATGCTGTAGGAAAATTTTACTCTATGGTTAAAATTTGTCCGTAAACATTCATGATCAGTGATACCTTGATCAGCCTAATGCAAGGTCTGTACTGTTTTCCAACAGCTGCAAAAGGCTATGAATATACTTAATGAATATACAGAGATGGCAAAATGCAAATAACAACTGGACTTCATTAATTATGTCAATAAGGTGAAATAAAATAGACTGGCACATTTAGGGATTAAATTCTTTCCATTACTTTAAGCTTTGCTTTTGAAGAGTATTTCTAGCTGAAAGTGATATTCGAAAAACTCAAATGCATCTTCCTAGAATTTAGTGACAATAAGTGTTTGGCTGAATACAAATATTTAGAAGAAATGAGTCTTCAAATGTCAACAGTATGGTGTGATTCACTGATTTAGTGCAGTCCAGACAGATATCATTCAACATTAGACCAGCATCTAGACTTCTAAGACTTCGAATGTAATATGCATGCATATATCTAGGGGTGTGTGTCTTGTTTTATGTCTGTGTGTGTATATATTTATATATATATATATGTATATATATACACACACAATGTGTTCTGTGTCTAGTTCTGACAAACTTCTAATTTTAACTTTCTTTTCATGTTTCTGGGGTTAATTTCTTTTTTGACTGGGTCTCTGAATGCCTCGCTCACAGGGGCAGTCAGTGGAAATCACAGCTCTTTCTTCCTTAGAGTAGGCTTGGGACCTTGTAATCCTTAAGGTTAATTGCTGTTACCTCCATAAAGAAAGGCAGATCATTCTCTGTCATTTGGTTCACTCTGAAAACAGTAGCATCCACTAACTATGTAAATTAAGCCATATGAGTGTGCTTCAGAGGATATGGAGTTATATGGATTAAGGAGCACAAGCAAACTTTCTTGCTCCAAAGCTCAGATATCAAGAAAAGGCCAGGACTACCTCAGATGCTCTTACAGAGCACTTTTTGGCTCCTGTTTCCCATTCCCATACACAGAAAAACTTCTGGTACAGTTCCTCTTATCCTTTTACCCTCTCAGACTGCATCTACACCACTAAATATAAAAGGCCCAGGAAAGAAGTTTATGAACAACATCTTTGGTCATCCATATTGCTTAATTGTCGTATCACTTCACAGAGGTGTTTTCACCCCTCGAGCTACTGCTTTCCCATTGAAAGCCTGGGTGTGTGTGCTGGTTTGAGTTGAAGTAGAGTTAACTTTCTTCACAGAGGCTAGTATGAGGCTGTGTTTGGGTTTTGTGCAGAACACAGAGTTAATGCAGAGATGTTTTTGTTATTGCTGAGCAGAGCTTACACAGAGTCAAGGCCTTTGCTGCTTTCTGTACTGCCACACTGGCAAGGAAGTTGGGGATGCATGGGAGATTGGGAGGAGACACAGCTGGGACAGGTGACCCAAACTGACCAAAGGGATATTCCATACCATATGACATCATGCTCAGTATATAAGGTGGGAGGAAGAAGGAGGAAGGGGGGACATCTGGAGTGATGGCATTTGTCTTCCCAAGGAACCGTTACGCGTGATGGGCCCTGCTCTCCTGGAGATGGCTGAACACCTCCTGTCTGTGGGAAGCAGTGAATTAATTCCTTGTTTTGCTATGCTTGTGTGTGCAGCTTTTGCTTTCTCTATTAAACTGTCTTTATCTCAACCCATGAGTTTTTGTAGCTTTTACCCTTCTAATTTGCTCCCCCATCCCGTTGGTGGGGGAGTGAGTGAGAGGCTGCGTGGTTCTTGGCTGCTGCCTGAGGTTAAACCACGACAGTGTGACTCAGCAAAGTTTCCTTTGTATACCCTTAGCAAGAGGCAGTATAGATGAGGCTGGATTATTTGGATTCTCCTGCATCCCAGCGCACCCCACCTTATTCCCAGTAACCTCTGCACTCACAGATCCCACAGCCTGTCCTTACACTGCTGTCCAGTGCAGCGCACTGTTGCTTCATGCCATAAGGATGGCATTGTCTGGGTTGCAGCATCAGCATGTGCTGCATGGCAGAGCTGCAGGCAGTCCCTATGGGAGCAGTTGGCACAGACAGCATCAACGTGCAACTGATCTGGAAGTGAGTATGCATTTGGCCTCTTTGGTCTCCGAGCTCCTTGGACAAGTGTAAAGGGAGAGTAGTCTAAAAGGAATCATTGTCTCTTCCTAATAAGTGCCTTCTCATTAAAAGCAGACTGCACTCCCCAGAAAACGTAGTTTTTTCTCCAGCCATTCAAAAAACAACCAGATTATTTCAGATTGAAGCATTTACTTGACTTTATATGGCTGAGTCATCTTTTTTGCAGTAACTTGGAAGAGTCTGTGGGATAACATCCTTGCAGGGCAGTCAAGCTGCTTTATGAGGGAAGCTGTAGAGATTCCCAGGCTTTGTGCTGAGTAAACAAAGTTCAGAAATACAATCTAGTGTGTTTGCCCAGAGGCAGTGCTAACTAGGCTCCTCATGCTTTCAGTGCATGGTCTTGTGTCTCTGTAGCACTGCTTCATGCTGTACACTGGAGATCTTTGTTGGGTCACATTGACAAACTCATTTTCTTGCTTTCCTGGTTCCATTGGTTCCCTTTAATTTGGGAAAGTTTAATCAGCCTGACACATCCATAAATTGAATGGATAAAAACTTATAAAGGTCATATACAAGACTTGTGACATTGTTATAGGTTGGCATTCTCATGTTGTTCATACTAGCTGTATCCTGTCACATACAGAATCCTTGCACTTGTGATATAATCATTAAGAAATGAGATGTGTTTACCCTTCCAGAACTATTTGCAAACTCAGCGGGAAACAAGAGAGTCTCTTGATTTGCTGCATTAAAATCTTTTATAGGAAGGCCTCCATGTCAACAAAGAGCAGTTCACAGCACAATATTTGGAAAGATAAGAATTTATTTTTGCTAGATAGGAATCTCCTTTCTCCTTTGAAATTTTGAAGTGATTCTGTTCATTTTTCCCAAAGAGGGAAAGAAATAAATAAAGTCTGACATGATAATCCTTCCATATCCACAGAATTCCCCAAGGTAGCTCTGAGATTATTACATTTCGTGCAAATGAAAGTACTTTTCACAAGTTTCAACAGCAGGTCACATTTTTATAATCAATAAAGTAGATGCACAGGTATTTGCAGATGTTTATATTGTTTCTCAGTTGTGAATCCATGAAATATGAGTACTAGGTATTTTTTATACATGTATTATGATTATCAGTGCAGCTTTAAAATGCTGTCTTTTGAAAGATTGACATGGATTTTTCAAGAACCCTAAAAACATTCTGAATACATTTCTTAGGATTTTTATTCTTACAGATTGTGAAAGGCTTTTTGTAATTCATCATTCACCACACTCACTGCTTCCAGTAGTGTTTTTTTTAATATTCTGCAGTGAGATCCAATTGTGCCAGTGTAGAGACTTTTTTATATCAGTGGGCCTCCAGTGAGAAGTAGCTTCAGGCCTGATTGCAGGGCAGGGCCATCTTGTTTAATGTTGTTACAGAATGTTTTTATGGGTGGATCAAATTGATTGCCATGGTAATTAGAATCTTTTTACATCAGTTGAGATATTTTTGAAACAATTTGAAAGAAAGCAGGGTTGTAAGCTACAAAAAGTCAAACACATAGTTGGAAAAATTTACTTTTTCATGCTATTTCAGGTCAATTGTTTTTCTAAATTTCTACCTTTTGTTGATATTGCTTTAAGACCTAACCTTAGTTACATGGACAGATAGCCCAAGTTGCACTCAGACTAGTGAATGCTTTTTCTTTCCTCCACAGACAGTAGTTCCTCCTATAAGACCAATCTGAAAGGATATTGTGTAGAGTCGAAAGAAAGTACATTACAGATGAGAGAAATGATGGCTAGGTGTTTGAAGAATTGAAGTTGGATAATGAGGTTGGGGGGGTTATTTTGGTTAGCCTGGTATTCCTAAAAACATATTTCTAGTACGCTTTAGTTAAGTAAAAACAAGTTTGTTCCATAAAGCTGCAAATATTGATGTGTGCTGGCAATGAATGACACATAATTGTGATTTATATCAAGAAAAAAACCCACTTTGCACTCAAGTGTCTCTGGATATAGGTTTAATATTTGATGCCTATCAAAACTGTCTAACCTGTCTAGAATGTGATAGGATACAATTTTGTGGTTCTTACATGTGGTTTTTTGTCATCTTAGTATTAATACTTGTAATTAAATCTTATGTATCATTCTACTTCATTACCTATTCAGCAAAACTGCACATTTTATTGAAAAAAAGCTGAACAAAGTTAAAAAGTAATGTCTTTTTTCAATTTTCTCCAATCTGAGTGTTTAGTGTGTAAATGTGTAACAGTATTATGTTTTGTATTTAAAGAATGGGAACTTGTGAGCAACTAAGAATCATTTCTCCAAAACTCTACATTCTAATAATATAATTTAAAGGATTTTGAAGTCTTTGAAGCAAAATCCCTATTGTAATTGAAGTGTTACACAGACTTGGAATGAAGATATGAGGTTCTAATAGGAATAGCCTTACTAATAGTTTAGTTCTTTGTATATTGTCTATCCTGTTTTATCTTTCATGTTATCACAAGTCCTGTCAAACTACTCTGGATTTTTTTTTTTTGTTTTTTAAAGACACAAATGCACTGGTACTATGTAAGCTCAGGATACCAACAAGTTCTCACAGTTGTTTGGCTGCTGTCTTCCAGTGAAACACCCGTGCAGATTAGTGTGGGGAAAATGTGGTGTGTTATAGATTAATCTCGGGGAAGCACTTAATACGATAATGAGTGAAAGTTACAGGGAGGAGTGAAAGTGCTGTTGTATCTGCTCAACTTCAAACATTGTAGGCAGCTCATAATCATTGCTGCCAAAGACCTGCCCTGGAAACTCTCAGCAAAACAGAGAGAGAGAGAAGCAGCACAAGAGGCCACATAAGGTGGGAGCTGAGCTGTGTTTGGAGAAGAGTTTTTTTACACAGTTTGGACTGCTGTGTGGAAATGCCAGCTTGCTTGCCTTTCTAGTGCTCCTCAAAAGTTTTGACAGGTTCGAGATATTCCTGTAAAATGCTTCGATCAATTTGCACCAACTTTTTTTCTATACAATAATGCTGTCAAGAAATATTCACCTATAAAATTTCATTAACTGTTTTCTCACAATAGATGTTTTTAAAGCAGCTGTGTTTATTTGTTTTCCCACTTTAGAATACAATTTGGGAATGAGAACCAAATGTTTGCTTGTTTCTCAGGGTTATCTGTGTTCTATAATGGATCTTTACACAATGAGGGCTCTTCTTCACAAATCTATGTGTCATATTTGTCTTTCCTTTAAGGACTCATCAGGTTGTCAGCCTTTCTTAAGGGCATGGACTTTCCTCAGTTCTACTAATCCTTAAAGGAAATGGACCTCATGTTTATTGTATTTGGTATCCACAGTTTCCTTTTCTTTCTTTTAAGAAATATTGCCATCTGTTGTTTTCCAGATTATGTTTTTACATATCCTCTAATTTCTCCTTCATCACCATCATTTTTTTAATCAGTTTGTCATAATTTTTTTATAAGAAAGGAAAAATCCTGTAATACTATCAAAAGCTTTAAGTGAGATAGGCTTGAAATGCAGTTATTTTACCGTCAAATGATCTTGTGTACTTCTCTTTTCATTTCAGCCTCTGGGCACATTTTTACTCACAATCTGTTATTTTGCTAATCTGGAGTAATGGCATGGTAGCAAAGCAGAAACAGAGTTAACAGATAAAGAAATTACATTGTAAGAATGCACTATGCCCATATGTGGAGAAGAAAAACTCAGTGATGCTTTTGATGGTAGAATATAGTGAGCTGGGCCAAGGTTGCCCAGCACCGTCATGTGTTATAAACACTCGGAGCAGAGAATCTGTCAGGCCACTTGTCGTGGTTTAACCCCAGCTGGCAACTCAGCTGGCTTTTTGTGCTGGTGGGGTGGTGTGAGAAACAGAAAAGGCCTTGGCTCTGTGTAAGTGCTGCTTAGCAATAACGAAACCATCTCTGAATTATCAACACTGTTTCCAGCACAAATCCAAAACATAGTGCCTAGCTAGATACCATGAAAAAAATTAACTCTACCCAACCAAACCCAGCACACCATGATCAGATAGGTCATAATCCTGGCTGGACATGAGTTGGCCTATTCAGATGTCATGGTGCCAGTTCCCTAAAGGATAATAAAAGGTGTGTTTTTAAAATTCTAGTGCTTGAAGATGAATCCAACTTTCCATGTTAATACAAATATAGCACAAGAAGGCAATAAACGATCTTTCTTTCTGTTGTTTTCAGAGCCAAATTTTGTGTCATCTTATGACATTGGGAACTTTACCTATTTTTTCTTCCGCGAGAATGCGGTGGAACATGACTGTGGTAAAACAGTCTTCTCTCGTGCTGCTCGGGTGTGCAAAAATGATATTGGTGGCAAGTTTGTGCTGGAGGATACCTGGACTACCTTCATGAAAGCTCGTCTGAACTGCTCTCGCCCTGGAGAAATTCCATTTTACTATAATGAGCTTCAGAGCACTTTCTTCCTGCCAGAGTTGGACTTGATCTATGGGATTTTTACCACTAATGTGTAAGTAAACTGAATTATATCTGTTATTTTCCTGTTGTTTGTGACAGCAAAAACTAAAACTTCCGAGATATTCTCTTCTGCATACGCCAAGTAAACATCATAAATTCAAACTACTGTTTTGCCCAATTCACTGTCCTCTTGTGAACAAGTGTCAGTTCCAAATATTTCCCACTTGAACTGTTGAAGACCTGACAGAAGGAAGAATTCTCAATATTTCCTTACAGCAGAGAGCTGTTTGTGTTTGACTATTTGTCGCCTTTTTCATTTATTCACAGGCATTATTTTTTGTTTTGCACACTATTGTAATACATAAATACATTATGTATTTATGAAATAAATATTTTTAATTGTAGTGTGACATGATCATGAATTTGACATGATGGATTTTAACCATATCAGGAAGAACTTACCTTACTCAGAAGAGCACAAAAGGTGCTCATATGTATTTTAATTTAGTCCTAACATATACTTATGTGAGTTTGTTGGTCAAGCAAATAATTTAATCTAATTTTAACTAAACCTGTTGTATGAACAAGGTAAAAACAAACAAACAAACAATGTGCAGTTTAGTCTTTGAAATCTGTTAAATATTAAAAAATTGAATGGACATAAAAGCTCCCTAGACTCTGAGCTTAATACTAAGAGTTGCCTAGCTCCTAGGGAAAAAAGGTTTATTATCTCAGAAATGGCCTTTGTTACTTTAAACATGGTATCTGGAGTTCATATGTTGCTTGATGAGCAACTTTATGTTAGCTATGGCTGTGCAGCCCAGTGTTCAGACCTCAGAGTTTCAGATTTTGGGTTCTGATTTCTAGTGTCTTGCTGTGTAAGTCAGTTTTTTCTAGAATTTTAAAAGATCCTTGGGCACCTAAAATATAGGTAAGGGCCCCTTGAACACCAGGATGCCTACCTTTTTAAAATATCCATTAACTGGGTCGAAACAGTCGCAAATTAATGCCAACAAATTACAGCCCCTGTGTAGTCTAGACAGTGAGCATGAATTTGACCTTAAGCTAGCTTTTATGCTTTTGGTGCAGTCCTTTATCAACACATTTGGCATCTTCCAGACTCAGGCTCACCCCTGGCCAGCAGCTCATGCTATGAATAAGACCAGTTTGGACTGCTTACATTAGGCTCTGACAATTCCTAACTTGTGACATCAGATAATGAGCTCAACCTGTTCCTGCAAAGGAGTAATGTAGTGAGTCTAAACACTGCTTTTATAAAGAGAATATTAGAGGCTTTGAGATTACTGAGGATAAGAGAATTTGATGTCATTTTGATCAGGAATTTAAATTCCATTGATCCGTTTTACTAGCCAGTTCAAATACCAAAAGACAGGTATTTCTCAGGTGGCATGCATAAACACTGTTCAACATAACCTTTCATGAGAAGTCAGAATAGCCTTGACACATTTCTGCTATGAAAAACCTGACCGTAGGAATTCTGCTCCAGAAAATCCATGGGGCTTTGGCCATGGAAGGGGAACAATGCTCCTGGTGCTCCCTGGGCCTTCTAAAAATGCACTTGCTAGCATTAAGATTACCTTTGCCACATGAAAGTAGACAGTATTTGAAACCTTGCTGATTCTTCCTTCTTCCCTAGTAGCCCAGCATTCTGATTGTCCAACAGAGATAGACTGTTCAAAGAGGAATTGATTACAACTGGAGGGTGAGGGGTTTTTGATAGCTTCATGTAAATTATGTTTGTTCCTGCTATCAAATGTTGTAACTAAATTTTTGAACATTGTTGAAATGTTACAGAGTTAAGATTACTTCCCCAGGCTGACTCCTGTTCATAGATAATCTGCAGAACCCATATGATCCACCTTTCAGCCCTGCAACTGGCAGTGGAGAAATGCCAGGATTTCCCATGATGGGGAACAACATATTCCTTTCTGTTGGTGTTGCAGTATCACATATTACTTAAGCACATTCAGCATTCTTCAATCTCAATATTTTCAGAATTGCTATGACTTTATTGTACCCTAATGTTTCTTTAAAATATGCTTTAATATACTCATAAAAGGAAGAAAATGAAACATTTCTGGCAATTAAGATTGAGTAACAGCCAAACCTGTACCTTTTATATGTGGTTGACTATCAAGTCCACTATAGCCACTATTCATATTAAAGCTGATTTTGTTTCTTTCAGGCTATTCAAAAAATCTATAAGCATGAGTATAATGTCCTTTAAGGACTTTAAGAAGACATCAGAATGGTTAATAATATTATTGAGCTACATTTAGTGATAGTTTATATAGGCAAGGAGTTATCAAATCCAATGATAATTGATTCTGCAGTTGTTAGCATGAAACTTCACGTTTTGGGGTTTCTTTGAAATAAGAGTGACAAGCATGAGAAAGAAAATTGCTCTTTTGTCGTGATATTTAACACGTATATCAAAACTCTTTTTCAGTTTTTGGTAAATTTGATCTCCTAGGTGTTCTTGGTTGTCTTTTTTCCATTATTTTGGAGTTTCTACAGTACGCTTTGATAAGCCTTGTGTCAATTACAGGCTAAGTTTAAAAAAAAACTTAAAAAGAAAGAAAAAAACCCTAAAGAATAAAACCTAATCTTGTCTGGATCAATTGTCAATAATTTTATCTGCAGTTGAAATCTCAGCAGCTGCCACCTTCATTATCTATTCCTTTAGCTCAAAATGTGGAAAAGTACAATGCAGGTTTCCATATTATAAACTTTTCATAGTCATTACATTATATTCTTTACACAGTGCAGGATTACTTTATTGCCATGTATATCACATTTTCAAGGCAAACCTAGGAAATTTTTTGTTTTGTCTGGCTGCCATTTATTTCTGTTTATTTGTTTAACAAAGTATCTTGTATGCAATCCAAGTTCTTTCCTCTGGATGGGTTTCTGGAACTTGCATTCTTATTGCTGTACAGTGTCACTTGGAAGACAGGATTTTTGTGGAAGTGTCTTGTTCAGAGATTCCATGAAGCCTAGAGACATACCATCCATTGAAAACCCTTACTTCTGTCGTGCTGGCATTGGTTGTATAGAAGAAACCTTAATGATTCCTGAGAATAATATTATCCTGAACTTTGTAACTAGGAAAGGGGTGTCCCTAGTACATGTGGTTATGTGTGGATGTATAGCCTTGAGGTATTGGAGCAGCAGCAGAAGGTAGGAAATTCTGAGTTTCTCCCACACCAACTACTTGGTAAGGCTGACAAATACTTTAAATGCTGTGTCTGTGCTGAATCAGCTTATCATATATCGTTATCTTGAGATGTCATCTCCTGGCTGATCATATCTGCTTAGTTAATTACATGAAGGATTGAAGAGTTATTGCCTTTTTTATTTATTTTTCAGCAAGTTGACTTCGTGTTGTTACTTAGGTTAATATTTATATTTCTTTTGCAGGAACAGCATAGCAGCCTCAGCAGTTTGTGTTTTCAATCTAAGTGCCATAACTCAGGCCTTTAATGGACCCTTCAAATACCAGGAAAACTCTCGCTCTGCTTGGCTTCCATATCCCAATCCTAACCCTAATTTTCAGGTATGGTTACGTGGGAGAAGGACAATAGTATATGTGAAGTTTTCTCAAAATGCTATATGGTTCATAGTTAATAAGTCTGGTTTTGCACTATATTATAGCTTAAAACCTGAAAAAAGAGAAAGAAAAAAAGCCACTAAAAATAAACCCCCTAGGAGGGTCCCTTATTTCAACATACTTAATTGTATCCTTCTACAAAATAATTTGTATGGAAAAGCAGATGTACTTGGAAGAGAAAAAAGACCTAATTTCAATCTTCTCTCAAAATGAAACACTTATTTGTCAGGGTAACATTAACTCTTGGCTGAAGTATGTGCTGTTCTCTTTTACATTATATTTGTACTATTAGAACCTAAAAAATGGAACATTGTCTGACAGAAAAAAGAAAGCGGGGGGGAGGTGGTAAAGGAGGAGTGGTCAGGATTTTGTATATTTTCACGTGCAAGGTGGTCCACATTCCCTGAAGAATCAGACCAAAGGAATTTTTGATGTGGTGTGCCCCTCATTTGAACTTGTCAGGCTCAGAGGGTGTAATAATGCAGTTGGCTGACAGTGTAAGAACATCTAGTCCAAGGTGGGTCATTCAGAGGAACTTTCTACAAAAAGGAAGAGGTATTTCAGGGAAGCACATGCACATTGTTTTCTTCTTCTGCATAGTCACCACTCCTATTGGGACAATTTTAGTGAGTGTGATTCTTGCAAGGGAAATGGAAGGGAAAGCTGCATTAATTTAGGGATTAACAACAATAGTTTTTCACCAATTTACTTAAGTGTATTCACCTTTATCCACTTTTCACCCTCCCTTAATCTCAATGCAATTTCGCAATTTCACAAATTCACTGCTGTTCCTGGAACAGCCTTCCCTATCTTGTAAGAGTCATAAGATCTTTGCTAACATGAAAAAGAATCACCCATTGGGGATTGTGCATAGTTTTAATTACTTCCTGATCTGTGCAAATGAAGGAAAATAAGGCACTGAATTTAATTTGTTACAGGCCAGAGCCATATTATCTTTCCTAAGTAGTATGTTTGGCATTAGCCCCAAGTGACAAGAAACCATTTAGGTAAGCCATGCAGCAGAAGCAGGCTGTATTTGTATATAGCTTTTTACCTATTGTAGAAATATTTGTGTTGTCAAAATAGTGATAGTAAGAGAGTCTATCAGAGGCTAAACCTTTGAAGGAGAAAACTTGAAAAAATGCTTATATATAAAAATCTTGCCATCTTTCTGACTAGGTAAGCAAGTCCAATAGATTTATTAAACTCTCCCTGCAAACTTTGTATTAATGTGGCGTAAATTACTGTGTGAGCACCCCATACAGAATGGTACATGCAAACAAAGATGACAGCCTGATGGCTGTGTAAAAACAGTTTAAGTCTCTACTGTACTGTTAGTGCTCATCTCTAAGTCCCAGTCAAGGCTGAGGTGTTGAAGAAATTTATTTCTTAGGTGTCCTGGCTGATTTTAATACAGTTGGTACTTCATCCAGTTTACAAGAACAGCAACAACAGTTGTGTCATATTTCATTGAGCAACAAACAGGTTTGCAGGCCAGAGCTAGTGTTAAAACCTGTCACATGGCCTTTTACAAAACAATATTGAAACTAATCAACATTAACTGATCTCGAGGTATTATTAGAGATGTCATATTTCTGTTTCTTTTGCAAATTCTGTCTTCTATTCCTCTGAATAACTTTCTGTTAGATTTCTGGCTCTGTAACTGCAGGATAATGTATACCAGAAGCTAGTCTAATGCTTAGAGTTAGGTATAACCACTTTTTGTGACTTGATGTTGCTTCAGAGTACACACTTCCTGTAGGTGGGATATATCAGTTGACTGAGTCACTGGTTTTCTTCCGAGAATAATGGAATGTTCTTTTGTATAGTCCTTATGATAAATTATCAGAAGTTCTATTTGTGTAGTGTCAGAAGTGGATGTATCCTCAAAGTATTCACCTACTCAATAATCACAGCGAGAAGTATGTGGTTTCAAGGAAGACAATAGCTATGTAGTGATAGTTACATCAGACATTGTATTTCCAAGGCTGCATTACATTAATGAAATATTTTCCAGATCAAAATACCATTGGAGTCCTAGTTTTGAGGAAAATTGTGTTTTTTTCAGAGATCATGCTTTTCATTTTACACAGGGCAAAGTCTTTGATAAGACCAAGGACCATTTGCATTTCACTGTACTATGAGCATTCAGCTGGAATCTTTCCTGCTTGATAGATTCAGAGAAATTCTATTTTGGCATAGTTTATTTTTGTCACAGGTCCGACATGCAGAGCAAGTAATTGTTTCCTGCCAGTTGCTTATTTGTCTTTCCTAATCATCTGATCTCTCATTATTAAATTATTTATTTGAGGGTGTTTTTTTAACATTTGTGGTTTTGGAGTGATCCCTTAATTTCAGATTGAAAACATGGCAATAATGAAAAAATAGCTGGTAGGGTTTTGCACACTGTACTGTATTGTTACCGCTGTAATTCATGGCATAATTTGTGACATAGTAATACAGAATGAAAATTATGACTTAGGTATGGCTTTCACATCACCCAAATATTTGATACATGTGGTGAAGTGCTGCTTTACGTCTCTGTTGCAGTTAGGCCTGAGTAAACATGGATGTTTACATATTCACCTGCATTAAACAGCTTTCTCTTTTGTTCCTCAGTTGAACACAAAGATGCTAAAATTAACTACCACTTATTTTGCTTTGTTTATTTGTGGTTGAAACCTTAGTGAACGCTTTTCTGTAAGATAAGAGTACAGTTTTCAGATATAAAATACAGTCTGTTCCAAAGCAGAAATGTCTTTGCCATGGGCAGCATTTGATAGAGCTCTGCACTGTCCATTTTTCTACTGAACACAGGGTCTTAAGAAACTGCGAGAACTGTGCACGGTACTTTCACCTAGGATTTCTGGCAGACCCTGGCTGTGGAAGGACATGGGATTTCCTGAGAAAATTTATTGCCTCATTAGCACTGCATCCATAAAATTATAAAGAAAACTAATGAGAAAACTGCTTGGTTTGTTGGATGATCATTTTTCTCCTTCGTGCCCTGTGAACATAGGATATAGAAAAATATTACTATATTCCGCTGTGCTTGTCAGTCTGGTGCCTTTCCGTGTTGTTTAGGGTTAGAGAGACTCTGTAGTAGTGTCTCAGGAAAGCTGAGCTTCCTCAATCACTGGACACTGCTTAGCATCAAAATCATACCTGAAAGTGTAGTTCTACACTACGCTACGCACTTCACTACAGTAGCATCAAAATCATACCTGAAAGTGTAATTCTACACTACGCTATGCACTTCACTACAAGATATACTTTTGGGTTTCATTTTCTTGTTATTTCTATGGTTATTGTTGACACATATATTTATGTTACTTTTCTGTGTTTGCAGTGTGGCACCATGGACCAGGGTTTGTATGTAAATCTGACTGAGAGAAATCTTCAAGATGCTCAAAAATTCTTCTTAATGCATGAGGTCGTTCAACCAGTTATTCCAATTCCTTACTTCATGGAAGACAATAGCCGATTTTCCCATGTGGTTGTGGATGTTGTGCAGGGCAAGGACATGCTTTTCCATATCATCTATCTTGCCACAGGTATGAACTCTGCATTGCTGTGATAACTGCAACAGTTTATGAGGTCTTTGGGTTTTAATGTTCTGTGAATCAGTTATGAAGTATGTGTAGTGCACCTTGAACATCAGCTTTTCCTCTTTGGCAGCATTCACTTGTCTATCTTCTACCTTTTCTGAGTAGACGAACTCAGCCATTTCCAAAGTCTTTTATGATACACTGGGAACTAAAATTCTGGACTCTGTTTCCTATTATCCTTTGAAAGTGTGAAGCCTCTGTGCTCTTGACATAATGAACAGTTGGAAATTCTACAAATGGGACATGACAAGTTTCTCTGTCTTTTATTCTTTTTATGTAGTTAAGGGTACAGATTTGCCCAAGATAGGATGGTTTGGGATCCTCTGATGCAGAAGGAACTTTATAAATAGCAAATATGGTTACTGCTATTGCTATTTCTGACCTTTTTGCTTTTATTATCTTTTAATCTCATTTGTAAGACATTCATTATGCAGTTTTACACCCTGCCTTATTATTTACCCATTTATATGTGAGTTTAGCTCTTAAAGAAAAATAATCCTCCACCTAAAACTGCCTTGGTTAGAACTATTGCCTTGTTGGTTCAAAATTTCAAGCGTCTTAAAAATAGCAAGTGTGTCAAAGAACTGTTTTTGCAGAACAAGGATATCCCCAGCTGAAATACTAGGTTGGGCTAACATGTTTAGAGTCATGGCATAAAACTTAGGATAACTCTTAAATACTTAGTCCTAAAACATTAGTAGGAGTACTTGATCAAAGCAATGGTTTGTAAATACCTGTACTTAGTCTTGTTGTGCTCCCTGAAAGCTAGACAGTAATAGAAGAGCTTTTGATATGTTAAAACTCTGCTTGGATTTGACCAGTTCTAGTCAAAACAGCTTGCTGGTTGGTAAATCATAGCACATTTAGGGAAATCATGCCGATATTAAATGCTGTTTGTATGGTAGAGGTCTGCTGACCGAAACTGAATTACAGACATGTACTAAATTGGTTTTAGATGAAAAGGCTGCCCCTGCATTGTGGAATATTTACATTAAAATGGCAGCACCGAGAACAATGTCTTTTATCATAATTCTTACTGTCTTCAGTTTTCAGTTTCCCTTACTGTATTACCATTTACATTTGATTCAGTAAATGAGGATCTAAAATGTTACACTCATTAACAAGTTGTGTTCAGGAGAGATTCCGTGCTTCTTTTTATGCTGCTAAAAAAGATACTGCTCTTATACTCCTTATGAAGTATGCATTTTGCTTTCATTCTTGTCTCTACCTCTGATTTTGGTCATTCGTGGAAGCAGGTTGCTTGCCTTAGCTGGATCTTTAGTCTGATTTCAGCACATGGTTTCCTGTAATTGGGCAGCATATAAGTGTAAGAAAGCATATGATAAAAAAAAAGATTCTGTTCTTGAAGTTTTCTTGACATAGTCAATGGTATTTCACTCCTATTTCACTGAATCACAGTGGATTTTGTTAACATTCCTTTTACCCCACTCCCTCCCAACTGAGTGTAAGTACTAAGCCTTATTTTCCAAGAAATATTAATGCTTACTTTTCAGAAAACTTTCCTTTTGATAGATTTTGAAATTACCACACGTTTATATATAAATACTACACCTAGATTACATAAGAGTAGTTTAAAAATCCCAAGATATCCCAAATTGCGCAGTGTAATCTATTTAAAATATTATGATTTGAGGAGAAAGGCAGTATTCGACCTAGCTTGGGGTGCAGATCATAATTTTGATTTCATTACACTGTTAATGGTGCACCATTTAGTTCTCCAGAGCCCTGTCTTGTGCAGAAGCTGTGGAGCAGTTAGCATTGAGTTTTCATCCTAAACTGCATGTGATAAAAGATTACTGAGAAAAATGCCACTGTTTCTGTAAACAACAGAAACTAATAGGCAGCAGCCTGAACTTTGAAAATAAACAATAGCCTTGGAAACAGACCAAGTTTAAGAGTTCTGAATTTCTCCAGTGTCCAGCTTTTCTCCTGCATACAATGTCATCTACCCCAAGCTTCTAACACTATAAAGCATATGTATGTCTGGGAGAGGTGAAAGAGTGGGCTGATAGTTACTGCCAGCCTGTGAAATTTAATTATTGTATCTTTTCTGGTTTATCTGCATTATTAAGAGTTGTGGCAAATTAAATTTGCAGTTAAATTTTAACCACGGTGCTCCGTCTTCTAAAAAAAGCCGAAGGAACAAAAACTGCTGTGTAGTATGTATGAAAGATGTGTAGATGTGGTGCTTAGGGTCATGGTTTAGTGGTGGACTTGGCAGTGCTGGGTTAACGGTTGGACTTGATGATCTGAAAGGTCTTTTCCAAGATAAATAGTTCTATGATTCCATGACCTGGGGAGCAAGTCTGGTCTCCATTTAGTCTCTGGGAAAATTAAGGAGCACACCTCCTTGGAGCACATTCCTCTGGGACACATGATGGAGAAAAGGGTGATTGGGAACATTCAGCATGAATTTCTGAGAAAAGGGTGATTGGGAACATTCAGCCTGAATTACCCAAGGGTTAATCACATCTGACAATCTGATTACTTTCTGTGGTAAAATTACTGGATTTGTGCATGAGGAGAGAGTAGTACCTCTACTTCAGCAAGACTTTTGACACTATCTCCCACAATATTCCTATATCCAAATTATGATTTATGGTTTATGTGGGTGGACAGCTGGATCTATGTAACCTGTTTGGATGTCACACTCAGATGGTGGTTTTAATAGGATGTAGAGAAGTGATAAGGAGCCAAATACTGTCCTGTTTGACGTTATTTTAATCAGGGATCTGGAGGAGACAAAAGAGCAGACTCTATCGAGTGTGCAGGTGACACCAGACTAGGGTACCAGTAGTCACACTGGAGAACAGCAGTACCATCCAAAGGACCTAGACATGCTGAAGGGGTGGGCTAGCAAGAACCTCACAAAATTCGACAGGTGCAAATATGAAGCCCCAAATCTGGGGAAGACCAGCTCTTAGCACTGATTGTTGCTGTGGGCTAACTGTCTAGGAAACAGCTCTGCAGAGAGGACTTGGGCACTTTGGCAGACAGCAAGCTGAATATATGCCAAGAGCATACCATCACTGCAAAGACAGTCAGCAGTGTCTTGGGCTGTATTCACAGGAACATAGCCAGTAGTTCAAGGGAGGAGGTTGTTCCAATATAGTTTAGACCATATCCAGTTTTAGCCTCCTCCAATACAAGGACATGGATAACATGGAGAAAATTCAGTGGAGGGTCACCTTCTGCTGGAGGCTGGAGCACCATGCCCTAGGAGGAGAAGGGCACTGGCTTTGTTCATCCTAGAGGAGAAAAGATGTGGAGGAATGGCTTAGGGCTAAGG
>NW_008691544.1:0-14539 GCF_000695815.1 Acanthisitta chloris | reverse complement strand
CTGGATGTGGCACTTGGTATCTATTTGTATTATAGATATATGATTTATTTGTTTGCCTGGGCATGCTAGAAAAGGTGATACTCTGGAACTCCCTATGTAAATGTGCTAATATATAAGTACAGCTGAAGCAGGATCCAGGTGGATCAGCGAGCAGGTATCTGCAGTTGTTTGGGGCCACAGTGACCCACAGTTGCTCCCAGACAGAGCTCCCAGCTACTGCAGAGTTAAAAAGTTCCCTTTTTTTTGGTGCCACTGAACTCATCCTGCTGACTTGTGCCAGCAGACAAGTGTGGTTCTTTATCTTCCTCATGGGTAGTTTCATCATGCCCCTTTCAGTCTCTGCACACTCGTGCCTCCTTGCCATGCCTGGCTGTTTTCCATGGCCCAGTACAGCCAGAACCTCCTCAATCCATTCCTTTTCTGCACCTTTTGGCCCCTCTGAAGTGCACACTGAATCCAGGGAAACCTGACTCGGGAACTTTCCTGTTGGCACTCGCCTGCCTGGGTTTAACTTCTATGTGGCTGCACTCAGGGTTACACCATTCTGCTGCTGTCAGCTTGTTCTCCAGGCAAGGACTTTTTCCATGACACAACCTTCCTGCTCCAGTGAAACCCGAGGCAAAGGGTTCGCAGGGATGAAGCACCGGGCCCGCTCTCCTCCGGGTGGCACTGGGGTGCTGGCATTGCTGCAGGCATATGCTGAGCACGAACAGGACTTGGGCTCAGCTCAGGAGTCAGAATCTCTGTGAAATTAGGCTGTTGAACAGAATGATCTCTGAGCAGCAGAAGGAAAACTCTGTTCAGGATTTTTTTTCTGCTCGAAAAGCTCTCCGAGCAAGACTGTGAATGAAGCATTTCTGGTCTCCTGTTGCCACCTGCCGTCAGCCGCTGCCTCCTCCTCCTCTTGAGCAGAGCTGCTCTGCTCTGGGGACTGGGCTGCAAGCAGGGTAAAGTGTCCTATAGATCAGCGTCTGCACAAGTAACTTATACAAAATAATTTTGCTGATTAATCTTTGTTTCACCAGCAACTGTGCCTGCTCCCATCTTACAGAGCTATGCTGTGAAAAACTGTGGTTTTCCCTCCTAAAAGATGGATAACACTAGAAAAGACTGGGAAAATGAGTATTGATGTGGCAAGATGATGTTCTGTTTCTGTCTGTTTGTTCGGGTGCTGGAATTCTCACTCATGCTTCAGCCAGGGTCCCCAGGGAAGCCCCTGAAAAAGGAGCACAGACCTCAGCATGTTGTATCAGGATGTGTCTGACCCAGGAATTAGGAGCACATTAAATCAAACCATTGGAAACACTGTGACTACAAGTGTCTTGCCCTGCTGCTCACCTTATTACACCATGTCAAAACTGGTAAAGTTTGCAAGAAGACTTTTCATGTGATCATGACACCAGAGAATCCCACCTCTCTGACCAAAACTTTCTTCTCAATTTTATTCTCATTACTTTCTCTTATATTTAAAACTTTTTTGCTTTTCTTTTTAAAGGAACTTATTTGTGCTTGGATATTTGTAGCAAATAAATGCAAACATCATCCAGGTTGCTAGAGGAAACGTGCAAGCTCAGCCTTGTTACAAAGTTGGGCACCTTAATGGGGTCTCTGGGTTTTAATTCATGCATCATTAGAAGTAGCTTCCAGGAATAGACCTGCTCACTCACCTCAAGGATCTAATCAGAGATTTTGCAATAACTAGATTTGCTGAAGTGTGGGAATAGCATGGAAGAAATTTTTGGGAGAGGAGATGGGGAAATAAAAAGGCAGAGACAAACATTTATTCACTTTATTAAAAGTAATAAAAATACAGAATAAATATTTTCTCCAAAATACATATCTCTATAAAATGTAATATGACATCACAGAAATATCTTCATACTGATCTAAACACTCCTATCCATTAACTTTAGAAAACATTCATTCTCTAAGTGGCATATGCGCAGATCCTTACGAATCTTTAGTTGTCAAATTTAAATGGACCTACTAAAGCTGCAGGTAGAGTAAAATCTCAGGATGTGTTTTTCAGTGTTTGTGGAAGGATTTGAGCAGAGTGCTGAGCAGGCTGCACTGAGGTGATCCTACATGTGTCAGTGCAGTGTTCTCGTACACCTTGCTGATAAGTGACATACACAGTGAGACTTGGGCAGAGCTCAGAAGGTGGATATTGTGTGAGTGAGGAATTTCCAGTTCCATCTGGCTTCAAAGGAGTGGCAAAGCCACCTCAGTGCTAGAAAAGTTTTGCTTGTGTAACTATAGTAATCCTCTTTGCTGTAAATGGATATTACAATGTGGAGATTTTACCAGCGCAGCCACACCAGCTCCCTGAGCCAACGCCCCTATTTCAGCAGCATCAGTTATGTACTGGTTTAATGGTCTATACATGGGTTCTTGCTCTTCCAGACATCAAGAATACGGAGGTTATGTGGTTCCAGCAAAACTTTCCAGCAGAAATCTGACCTTAAACCTGCAAAATTAGAAGCTCCCCAGATTAGAGTCCATGCCATCCCCCTGACAGCCTGGTCTTAAAGAAAGGCAAAGGGAATATATCCACATCACACATTGTATGTGAGGCACAGCTTGTGAGACTCGCACTCCAGGATGGTCGGATGAGGTGTGTGGTGTCTGACAGATGCTTTTGCTCACATCCTTCTGTATTCATTCTCCCTGTGACTGTTCAGAAATTAACTTTTCATGAGAAACCCAAAGTTTTATGCCTAGTCAGGTCCTTCTGTAATCACCTGCACAATTTGCTTTACCAAACATTTAAATTTTCATCTCAAAATACAAATGCCATTTCACCACCAATGCTTTGAGATGCCAAAAGGGAACCAGTGCAATGAACCACTGACCAAGTGCATGAATCACGGAAACCAAAGACATGCCCCACTAGATTCTAACATGAAGGAGGAATACTTCTAAAACAAGTAAACATTTTACTGCTCAAATAAATTTACAGCAATTTTAGCAACACATATGTCTGTGCTCTTGTGTTCTCAATGCTTTTTGGATAAATGTCTTCAGTTTTGTTATAAATATTGTTGCAGTTCTTCTTTCGGTATCACATTTCTCCTGAAAAGTGAATCAAGAAAATGAAATTACTTAATATTTAATCATTATTTAGAGCTTTTTCATCTTGAAATAATTTTATAAAAGATATGATTTTCCTTAAATATGCTGATCGCATATATGAATCCTAATTTTAGACTAGGACCAAGCTGAAGAGTAGAACAAGGAAAGGATGTGAAGTAATGCCAGAATTTCTTCCATATACTCAAAACAAACCAGTACATAAACTACTCTCTTTTGTAAACATAAGGGCTTGGTAATGAATCTTGGATGACATATTGTTACATCTCTGTTGCATGATGTCTAGTAGACAGCAAATAAATTCCTACCTCTTTTGCCAGGCTTGGCATGAGCAATGGCTTCAGTCTTTCAAAGCTTTGGAAAAAAGCACTGAACTTTTTCATAGCTGGATTAGTTTTCAACTGTTCTGTTCCTTTAAAGATTGTGCTGATGCAATTCACATCCTAAGATGGAAGAAATAGCAAAACTGAGATACAAGAGTTTGTAACCATGAGCTACAATAAGTTCATTAAAAACCATTGTGAGTTATGCCCAGCTGCCTGGGTGGCAACTCATTGCTGTTGGCCTTTGGGCTGGTGTTTGCAAACAACTTAGGCAGATGTGTTTATGTGATGTACACATTTGTCTACTCTGCAGACAGAAACCTGGCAAAGGATAGTATCTGTTGGCACGTGTTTTGTGATGTCCAGATGAGCCATGTCTTTGTCTAAAGACTCAGTCCTGCTGTTTCTGCAGCCATCTGAAGACTGGTTTGATTTCTCACATCTGTTCATGTGTCTCAAATAAAAGAGAAGGACAATAAATGAACCTGAAGCTACTCCAAACATCAGCCTCTGTGACAGCTGACACCTGCATGCCAGGAGAGATGGGCACTATGCTCACCCTCTCATTTCCCGGTCCTTGTTCCATCCCAAGCACGGCCATGCCAGCCCTCTGCCACAAAGCCGTAGCTGGCTTTGGGCCCCAAGACCTTGTGGTCTGGACAAAGTCACCAGAAAGGGGAGAATGGATGTGGAACGAAAGCCAAGTACATGATGGTCACACTCACCAGCGCGGGGTTATTTTGGAAGAGATCATGAAGAAGGAATGAAGGATGAAGGACACGACCATCAGCAGCAGGAAAATATTGAAGTGTAATGGGAGAGGAATGTGATGAAAAAATGAAGAAAAAATTAATCATAGAAGACTGGAGGAAATGCAAGCAACTGCTGAAGGTCAGCACTGTGCCTATGATGTTCTCCACCAACATGTGGTCTCCTGTTAGTCATTCCTGGATGCTGCATAATGAATAAGATCATTTTTCCCACAACCTTGCTTGGGAAGCTGTATGCTTCTGCTGCTGACAGCAAACACAGAGGCACCGAGGAATTCTCTGTCACCTCTGAATCCAAAACACAGGTAAGAGGGAAGCAGCTCTTCTCCCTGGAGCAGAGCTGGGCACTGGCATAGTTGGCTGTGGTGGAACTTCATCAGGGAAAGGGATGAGTGAGCTGCCAGCATTGGGCACTGCTGATTCTGGGTCAAAACCTCAGAGTTAAAGCCAGACCAAGCCCCAGCCTGGGAAGAGAGCTCCTCCAGCCGGAATGTAGAGAGAAGTGACAGAACTGGGAACTTTACATTTACAAGGGAACATTCCCTTGCAAGGAATGGGACGGACTTGATACCAACCTCCCTCCCCCTTACCTAGCTTAGGGCACAAATGGGAATCATTCTGCTCCTGCAATAAATTAATGACCCAGACTGCACTCCCACAAATAGCCATCTGGCTGTGCTATTAGCTGAAGAGCTCTGTGCTGGGCTGTGATCTGTGGAAACCAAGATTCTAGACGATGCACAGCAGAGAAAAAAGCTTCATTAGCAGTGTCTGCATGACAAAGGAGTTGTTTAAAGTCACCTCAGAAAGAAAAGAGCCCTTACACTGAGAGAGGACAGGAGAAATTTATTGGAGCTGTAAAAGAAGATGGCAAATGTATAAAGAGGAGTTGGATCTCTAAGACAGACCCTGTTCATGGACCCCCAGTCACTGGTGCCTCTGGTCATTAGCACTGTCCTGCAGACAAGATGGGGTGATACAACTGCTTAATCCCCTAAATGGTGGTAAGGATATAAAAAGCCATTTCTAGAAGTAGACTAAATGAAGTAGACTCAAAGGAAGAAGCTAAAAGGAAGAATTTTTTGCAGACACGTAAGCAAGAAGTGTGAATGAGTTTGCTCTTTCCTTTTTAACTGCCTTTCATTTAAAAATCTGATTCAGAAAATCACTTGTGTGTATGTTCTGCAGCAGATTTGCAAAAACATAGAACAAGGATAGTTGCTGTCCTTTTGTATTTCAGCATCTTTTTTTGACTCAACATTTGATTGTTTTTGATAATGTTTTATATCTATCAACATTATATCTCTTACAATATCATTTTATATCTTATAATAGCTACATTTAAAATAGTAATGTGCTCTTAAATACAAATAGAGTATTTTAGGAGATAAAAATTTTAAAACTATCTCAATTTCCAGTGCAGAAATTTATTAAAAAGTTAATTTTATTTTAAAAAAGCCTTTTACTTACAGCTATATTGTTTGGAGTTTCAATCCTCAGAGTCTGAAAAATAACATATTAATTCAGTCTTTCAAATATCATCTTCATTAACACTGATAAAAATACATCACATAGATTGTTTGACTTTCAAAAAAAGTTAAAAAATTCAGAACAAGAGGATTCAGTATATCAAATTTTAGATTAGAAAAATGGAAATTGAATTTACCTGAATGTCCTTTACCATCACCTCATACATTTGCTGTAGTGGTGTCAGTAATTCAGCCATGCTGCTCTTCTGGGGAGCAGCAGAGATGCCTGCAGCCAGCAAGAGAAGGTAGAGATGTGTCTTCATCCTCCTGATGTGCTCAGAGAACCTGCAAGTGGTTCTGGACCAGTCCTCTACCATTTTATGGTCTCTACAGGGAAATAACAGTTTAGGTTGATTCAAAAAAGTCATTCGTTTAGACTTTCTGGATGAGAAAGGTTCCAGTAAATTTGGTGTGTAACCTAGGGGCACCCTCCTTACCCAATCACCATTTCTGTGGAAAGTAGGGAGTAAATATATAAGGATGTGACTTTTCAACTTGAAAATCAGTAAAGCATAGAAGGACCCGAAGTATGACCAAGCAATTGCCATCTCCGTAGCCCTTCTCTAGAAGCTTCTTTGGCCACAGCGTGTGACTGTCTGATGGACAATAGGAAAAAGACTACTATAAGAAAAAACCCCTAACAAAACTCCATGGAAAATATGTGGCCCACTGCCCAAAAAGTGAAAATGACAGCATTTGTGCAATTCTTGTGGCAGCATTTTTGACAAAATGCAGGTATTCTGTAAGAGTTAATTAATATACAGCAGGAGAAGCCCCTGCCCTGGAGCAGCAGAGTGGTCACAGGGATAGGCACAGTAAAGTTGCCCTTTTTGGGTGGGGAAGGAGGGATACAGGGTGTCCTAAGCATGTCAGCCCAGACCCCACTGGCACAGTTGGTGCCATGGAGTTGATTTTGTGTCAGGACAGTGGTCCCCTTACTGCCCCATTCCCTGGCCAGGAGCTGACAAGGGAGAAGCTCACTGGGTTTGCAAGGGTCACCTCTAAGCTCTTCATTCATTGAAGTTGTTATGGTGTGTTACCTGGCCAAATTAGCCAGTGACTCATTTCCCTCTTTCGTGGTAGCTGGAAAAACTCCTTTTTTATTTTCTTAAAAAAGGTATGATGCTATTTTACAAAAAGTGTTGTCATTGCTTTCTGCTTGTGGGTTCCTATGAGGGCAGCAGCTGTGGTGGCTGGAGGCCAGTCCTGTGTCTGCTGGGCACGAGCAGATCTGCTGTGGGGTCTGATGCCACAGCACTTATGAGTAAGTGCCTCAGTATCTCAATACTTTGAATTGGGGAAGTCACTAGTGGTTATGTGGCTTAGCTCAAGCTAACCTGCAAGCTTCACTCTACCCATGTGTTGTCTCTAACAGGAATAGGTATTTTTCCACACTGCATGCTTATGTGTAGAACTTTCTCACCACACAGCTCTGAGGATCATATCCTTGCAGGAATGTGGCAAGGAATAAGGAAGAAGAATTTTACAATGAGGCGATCAAACACTGCCACAGATTACCTGGAAAAGCCGTGGGTTCCCCATCCCTGGAAGTGTTCAAGGCCAGGTTGGATGGGGCTCTGGGCAACCTTGTCTAGTGGAAGGTGTCCCTGCCTATGGCAGGGTGTTGGGACAAGATGGTCTTTAAGGTCCCCTCCAACCCAAACCAGTCTATGATTCTGTGGGCTCTGCACCAGTGGAGCGCTGCAAAGAACATGCCTGGCACTACCAGTCACCCTCGGGCTGAATTCATAAGTCATGCAACTGAAAATATTAAGCCCTACTCTTGGCTCACTGTGGTTTTGGTGGTTTACAGCTTGTTTCTTTTGGTCTCCCTCGAATTCATGCTGAATTTTTAGAAGCCTGCACTCCCCTTTGGCTAGAATCTGGGCTACACCTGCCAGCCAGGCTGAGGTTTGACTCTGCTATTAGAGACCTCCATTTGCAATTTGTTTTTGACTCAAGATTGGCTGGAAAATCCCACTTTTTCATCTTTTCCTTGGCCACTAGTTGACCCATCCCACACCACGGTGGTTCCTGGCCCTGCTGGAAGGGATTGCCCGTGGAGCTCCTGGCCCTGTTCCAGGGCTGCTCACTACAGAGAGCACATCTGTTTCCAATGCTGTTCCTGGCCAGCACAGCCATCCACAGATTTTGTGCAGGCCCTTACTTTTCCTTGTTCTCTGGCATTTGGGATTTACAGCCACTTCTGCAGAATCCTATCACTGACCCAGAACTTCATATGAACCATTTCTTCCCTTGATAAATTTTATCTGCAAATGATAAATCACATTTCCCAAGAACTTACAGGTATTTTTGTTGCATATGGCAACAGCATGAGCTGGTCTTTCAGCAGAGTTTTGCTCAGCTCCAGAGGAACAAGACTAGTCCTTCACCACCGTTTGACCACTCTCTCATTTTGTGAGAGATTTTGTTGCACTTTTCAATGCAGGGATTTATCTGTTTCTTTAGCTCCCCCACTTTTTTTTTTCCTCTTCTGCTTGAGATAATAGAACTGCTCAAGTGCCTGTTTTTCTCTCCAAGCTGGCTCAATGCCCCCACACAAACCATAAGCTCATCTTCCAGACTCAGGTTTCTTATTGTTCAGATGGTTTGGGATTTGTTTTAAACATAAATGCAGAGTTAAGAAACTGAAGGACAACGTAAGAAAACTATAGGGCAATGTAAGCAACAGGTCCTGACCTTGATACTGTACACCTTTGATAAGAATAGGTCTGGAATTTGTCTGATCTGTGAGTATGGGCAGAGTGAAGACACCACAAACATGGATAGAATTGGTAGGAACAGGAATAAGAATAAGCAAAGAAAAAGTTCAGAAGACACTCTGGAGACTGGAAATCCAAACTGTTGGATTAATCCTAAGTGACTGAGTTTGAATTCGGAATGATCAGGAGGATGGAAGTGAATCAATCAGGCATTGGAATGTGCTGCCCAGGGAGGTAGTGGATTCACTTTCCCTGGAGGTCTTTAAGACAAGACTGGATGTGGCACTTAGTGCCATGGTCTAGTAAACACAGTAGGGCTGGACTTGATGATCTTGGAGGTCTTTTCTAACCTGGTTGATTCCATGATTCTATGAAATAATCTAATTAATTACTGAGTTCATGACTTTTGATGCTAATGAAAAAGATATTTCAGTGGGAATCAGGGTGTGATAAGTATTTGTGTTACAGCTCATTTAGGAGCATTATTGACAAAATGAAAAAGATGATGCTACAAATGTGAAAACAAAGTTATCCTAAAAGCTGTGCAAGGTGCTGCTGATGCCAGTTGGGCTCATTCTGGGGCAAGGCCTTCTTTCATTAAGGAATAATGATGATTTCTGTGGGTACATGCCTGCATTAACAGTTTGATAGACTCAGTGAATGTCTTGTAAGAATTGAGCTGCAACTGTTTTTAGGAGCTGGTTTTGCACTTTCATCTAGATAAGCATGAAGTTGTGATTCTCAGATAAGGTTTATTTACTGCTGTGAGTACAAAATGCAGCATTGCTATGGTTCAGTACCTCGTGTCTATCCTGCCAGGTTCAAGAAAATAGAAATTTCCGAGAAACAGGGATCATCTCCTGGAGAAATGCTTCGGAATGCTTTCACACAGTGGTTATGTTCCAATATTTTGTGCTGGGGGCTTAGTTTAAAGCAATCCAGATTAAATGGAGTTTTCTCTTATTCCAGCAAATTTTATGATCCCCAAACTCACCCATGTTCGGGGGCTGTGGAAACTGCTATAACCTTTAGTGATACTCTCACCTCTAACAGACAGCAATGGAGAGAAGCCAGGTGAGTACATAAAGCAGGTCACTACCAGTCATATTCAGTCATATTCACTGTATTTAAGGAACAAATCCTTATCTTTTTGCTATCTTCCAGCAGTGTGTGCCCCTTGCAGGGGTGGCTGCTGCAGCAAGGTACATGTGCATCTGAAAATCCAGGCTTGATGCTCCAGTAGTGAGCAGAATTTCTGCTTCCTGAAGTGGAGAGTAAAGATAAACCTCTGGACTTTGTTCTTGTGTCCCAAAGTAGTGGTGCTCCATAGTGCTGCTACTGGAGCACCTCTGCCACAGAAACTGCCCTGGTGCTTTTTCAGAGGCCAGTCCCAAGCCAAGGAAATTGTGAAATTTAGTAAAGACTGGTCCTGACCTAAATGACACAAAGTAAAACCTTTTCCTAGGAAACAAGCTGTTAGGAGGAATGTTGTTTACAGTTCCATGGCAGTCTGTGGGAGTGACTGTTTTCTGGAAACAATATGTGCAATATCTGACCATTTTTTCACAGCTCCCATCTAGCACCGGACACTGCCGTCAGTGGGACTCTGTCAGATCCCAGTCTAAGAGCAGCTTGACTGAGCTGCTGCTCAAAATGGGATGCTTCCTATAGAGAAAAGCAAAGGCAGATGAGAAGAGAAAGACAGGGAAAGGAAGATGGCCCAGAGGAGACAGCTCTTGCCCAAGACCCAGTCGAAACTAATCAAAATGGGGATGTCATCTGCCGTTCACGCTCTTCTCGGAGCTGGAGCAAAGTCATAACTGCGGGCTGACCTTCAACTTCTCTTCTGATTTTTAAAATCCTTTGGCTGCCCTAGCCAGAAAATGAAACTTGCAGGAGCTCAGAAACCTGTGATTATCATAATTTCATCCTAAACAATTCAGTATATTTGTCTCTGGTTTTTCTGTTTCTTTGTTTTCTGATTTTCATGGTGCAACGATGCACTGGGTTTCAGTTCCCACAGCATCACCCTTGGCAGCAGGAACCTGCCTCGGAGCAAGGTGCCCTCTGCATTCAGAGAGATCTCCCTGAGAACAGTCTCTGCCTCAGTTTGGGTTTGTTTGGGGTTTTTTTCTGAAAAATATGAAAGTTTTCCTGCAAACGAAAGTCTAAAGGCTTTTCCTCTTCACTCAAAGGGTGAACATGATTGTGTATGTTGAATGTGAATTTGTAAGCTTGCACAGCCAGCCTTGTAACTTCCTCTGCTCTTGTTTGTGCAGCCTTTCCCTCCCAGGGCTCCTCAAAACCTCTTCCATGTTCCTGGATGATTGTGGTTCGAAAGAGCACCTTCCTTTCCTCTTCTGAAATTACTTTTCACTAGGTTGGCTACATGGCAAATACATAATGCACCACATTGGCAGCACACCAAAAGTCCTTTTTTCCCACTCAATCTATTTTAGAATGATCCCAATGACTCTTTATTGTCTTATAATCTTGGCACTGCTATTCCTGAAGAGCAGATAGCATAAAACAAGAATTACAGGTGCTCCAAACTCTGTTAACCTGTGCTATTGCAGAAAGTAAAAGGTGTCTAAAAGAGCAAAATGGAAAGAAAATGGATTTCCCTGTGTGGATGGACCTACTGTGAGGTCATGAGAAGGAATAGTGTAAATATGAGCTGAGCTTATGCAAAGTTGCATGCTGTAGTTAGAGATCTCTTCTGCTTAATTAGTTGATTGGTTAATAATGGTCATTTAAGCACTCATTGCTCATATTGGGAGGTTTAACTTGGTGTGGGTGAGCAGTACTGTCCTCACTGTAGGTACAACACGTTACAGCTTACACTATTAACAGATTTTAGCATGGTTTGGAAGGAAAGGTATGTTCCTGGCATAACCTGTGTACTATTAGGGCCTCTCAAAAATAGTTGGTTGAAAGAGGTTTGTTTTGATTAAGATTATTCCACCAACATTGTCGTAAAATGCCAACTTTGCTGCTACTTTACAGGTCTATGCAGAAAGATGAAGTGAAACATAAAATAACAGAAAAGCCTGATGCTCTCTAGCCTTGCCTCAATATTAGCAGCTGTGCACTGTTTACAGCTACTTGTGAAAGCTGACGTTCAAGTACTTAATACATCCTCTCTGTGGGGCAGATTTCCCGTCTGACAGTTTCTCCCGGGATGCGCTGTCAGTTCCGTGCGAGCTGCGTCAGAAGGACACTGTTTGGAGAGGTACTTTCTCCCATTTGTTCTTCCAATGATTTACCCTTGTCTGCTCTTGCTAAACCTCCAGTGCTGACTAATGGCTTGTGGTACAGTGTCTTCCATGTTTCCTCTTTACCGCTATAGTTGAGTAAGGTTTATTAGTTTCAAAACCCACTGGATTAGCCACAGGACTAATTAGTTTATACCACTGTCTGGATTCATCTTGGCTTTTCTCAGTCACCAAGATGGGAATCTCTTTGCCGTGCAACATTTCATTTCTTGTCAAATCTTGTCTATCTGTTGCAATCACCACAAACTTGATGGTTCCTTGGACATAATTATGCTCAATTACATAATCGTGTTGCTTACTTCATTAGTGAGGGTCAACAACTTCCCAAAAATACTGGTTAGGGCAATCCTGAGAAAAAAATCAAAACCAAATCCAGCCTGCATTATCATCCTTTGCTACCCTCATTATTTCTGTTTGACAATTATCATTACCACATTTCTATGGCAATAACCCAGAGACCTGCTCAAGGTTTCTTTCTGGCCAGTTATTGAACCAACAAACGCTAGTTCCTCACTTTGCTTCAAAATTTGCAGATACAATGGGTTAAAAATAAAATTAGAGCAATATTGAAATAACTATGATCTGCTCTCACACTAAATATACTCAATAAAGGAAGAATGTGTACCATGCAGGTATAGTGCACTGCAATTGTGTTGTAGAATTTCAGGGAAACGCATAGTTTTCAAACTTTCATTTTGCAGACATTCTCTCCTTTTATTTCCTGCCTTCAGAAAATAAATATCTGAGAACTTTGCAAGCACCTGCAGGAGAGAACATCAACAGATCTGCCTCTTAAACTGCATTTTTTAAATTTCACTCACACAGCCTTGCCTTATACTCTAATTATTGTAGTGCACAAATTACAAACAAAATTAATAATCTCAAGTTCTTTTATTCATGATCACTTTGAACATTAGACTCTGTACAAATATAAAGGCTCTCTATAAATTAAATAAATATGTTAAGACCTGCAATAAGACATAAATATCTGATCATTCATATATGAAACATTCACGTTAAGGTCGTGCTGTCTCTTTGTGGCGCTCTGCAGCAGTGTCCCATCAGAACCAGCTCTAGTGTTGGGAGGAAGGGGTCTCTGAGCAACTGTGGTGCCAGCTCCTGTCAGTGGGACTTCAAGCACTTCTCCTGCAGCTTTTGGAAGAACCTGTCAAAGCGCTTCAGGGCTTCCTGTTGAGACATTTCTCTCATCCGACAGGAATTGTTCTTGGATTTCTAGAATAAAAACAACAAGAGGTAATAGTGAAAATAAGGGAGAAAACAAGAAGAGCACATTGCTGAGAAGCTGTAAGTGATTGTTCAACGTGATGTTTAGTCAGAAGGAAAGATAGATCTGCATGAATGAATGAAATAATTTGAGAATTGGGAATACTTCTTCCTGGATGACTTCACTGACTGAGATGTGGCTTAGGGCTATTTCTTACTAATCTCCTGGCTAATGATAAATTTGTCTACAGGTGATGCATCTTTTAGAAAACTCTAACTTCCATCCTGACTCTATGAATTTCTGGAGTTTTCTGTAAAATCATTGCTGAACAGCAGCCATAAAGCTCAATAGTGCAAAATAAGAGTGTACAGAGATGGCATCAAAATTTTGCTGTTGACTTTACTTAACCAGGATGTTGAGTTGCTTAGTTTCATGTTTTGAAAAGAAATGAGTGGTCCATTCACAGTAATTTCACCTTTTTTACCTGGGGTGTCCCTGCCCACAGCAAGAGAGCTGAAACTAGATGACCTTTAAGGTTTCTTCTAACCCAAACCATTCCACGATTCCATGACTATAAATAATTGATGAGAAACTTACTGTAGGTGCTATATTTAAAGTTGATATTATGTGATCCTTGTTTTTCTCCATCACAGAAATGTCTGTTCTTATTTGACCATTTGAGTGAGCTTTCAGCCACTCTACAGTTTTTTCAAGGTGACAGGGAATGTGGTTGCACTGAAAAAAAAATAAAATAACAGCAAAATTATATTTTGTCAAATGAGTTAACTTTTATCTTTCAATAAATTCAGTAACTATCTGCATGCACAGCAGAAACAGAGATTACCTATTGTCTATTCTATTTCTGTACAATTAGAGAAAGAGGTACTTTCCTAGATTTGATAAAAAATCTACAGCAGGAGTAGCTTGAGGAGGCTACATCTGCCAGTTGCCTCTCCCATCTATATCTCCACACAGAAGGAGGGAAGCACTGTACTCTTCTGTCTATAAAGTGCTCCTCTTTACCTTCTTTAAAGCTGCAAAATCTAAAGTTTTTTTTCCACTAGATACAAGGTCACCCAACAGTGGGCTGCCTGCTCTTAGTTGTTTTTCATGAACCTTTTTTTCAGTTCACAGAGCCCGAGAAATCTGCAGACCACAGACTGAAACCACTGATCAACAAGGCTGTGGGCAATAGCTTGTCATGCCAGCAAAATGTTTCCTTCAGAGACAAACTCCATGATGCTTTATAACACTCAACTTGCTTGTTTGTCAAGATGTAAGAACATTTCAGTGCTTCAAGCGCTAACCATATTCACTGCCTCTTGTTCCAAATGACAGCAGGTGATGTTCAGAGTCACCACCACTTACAGTAACATTGAGAACAGCCTCAGCAATGAGTTCTCTGCAAGAGCTCCTGATATTGCCTTCAGAAGGAGCATAGCCAAGTCTGAGAGACCATGGTCACAGAATTGGTTAACTATTTCCATAGCTTTCCATCCAAGGAAGTTCACTGAATTTGATAGAACTGCTCACGAACATACTGTTAACACATGTATTCCCTTTTAGTGAGACTCATAATATTTTTAGTAGTCTATCTCTCTTTC
>NW_008691543.1:0-1645 GCF_000695815.1 Acanthisitta chloris | reverse complement strand
TATAACCTTAGTATTTTTCTGTTTCTATTTCCAGTCTGTAGTAATTCAGTGTTTATGCATAGCTATCCTGCTGTATCTTCCACCTAGAGAACACTCATGAGGTGGTCGTATCCAGAAGAGACTCCTGTTTATCTTATTCTCAGTGCACTTTGGAGTAGATGGAGCACTTTATCTTGCTGTCTATAAACCTTCAGAAAAATTACACTTAACTGGCAAATTTTAGAGACTTCCACATGCAGTATAAAATTTCCACTGGGTATGAAATACCAGCATAATTTCCTCAGAACAGTGATCTCTTTGTGTTACTAGCACTGCACAGAAATCACAGCAATGTTTTCTGGACCTTTTTGGGTTTTTTAACTAACTACAGTTCAACAGCTGAGTCCTCAGTAGTAACTAACAGCTTTGGCTACTCAATTTGAGATCGGCTGGAGGGACCCTGCACTATGCACTCAGCATGTTCTAAAAATGGGGCAACTTGAAAAAGTCTGAGAGACAATTGCTTCTGCATCCACATAATCGCTGGTTGTTCTCCAAGCTCTGCTGGAACTGTCCATCATTCTATTATAGATTATTCCTTCTTAACATTTACATTCTAACACATTCCAGATAATGTAGTAAAAGCCATAGTTCTCCTGAGTGGATAAGATGTTTGGCATGATTCTGGATTAGCAGTGTTTCCTTTTATTGATGAGTGCATTATGTGTATTACAGCACCTTTAGAGGCAGGGCCAAGGTCAAGATACTGCTCTTTAACTCTGTATTCATCAGTGGCTAAAGGTAGCTAGCTGCTTTTCTTTGGTTTTAGCCTCCCTATTCATGTGGTTTATGTCAGAGGAGCCAACAGAAAACAAGAACTCTTGGTAATACTGAAACAAACATAGAAGCTGACTACAGAAGCTGAAGGGAATAGCTTCTGCTGTAAAGAGAACAGTTTTCTTCTCTCAAGTATGGCTACCCGTGCTACTGGTTAGGATACTGCTTTAAAAAAAACACAATCTCGGACAAAACATTGGTAGTAAAAGAAGAAAGAACTATACTTAATTTAACTTCCTTTATTCTAAGTGTTCCATTTTCAACACGTCTGTTTTTTGAAGAACATGGTTATGTATATTTTCACTTGCATCCTACCCTGCAATGTCAGCAAACAGCTATACTGTGTATACACACACATTTGTACATATGCAAAGGTGAAGGAGAACGCAAAAAACCTGAGCAACTCACAGTTTTCATTCAATTATTTGTTACTTTCACACCAATGCTCCTACTGGTAAGAAAAATCCTAAATGCAGCAATTTTTCATCAGTCTTACAACACGCACGTTTTTGAGGATTACAGCCTCCAGCCAGCTTACTATGAAAGGGATATATGATTTGCTGATGGTGACAAAAATGTAGAAGAAATAAAAGATCATCCTTAGAATCAGCTCAGGGAACTGGTATTGCTGCACCTGAATTGCTCAGTCTGAACCTGACACTCCACGTCCTTCATTAAAAAATGTGAAAAACGCAACTATTCCAAAGAGCGCAAAGAACACAGAGTGGGGTAACGAACTGCAGAAACCAGGCAGCTCGGGCTTCCACGAGCGCAGGGAGGGACGGGGACAGCGACAGCTCTTCCAGGATCAGGAACAAGCCAAGCGGGC
>NW_008691542.1:0-792 GCF_000695815.1 Acanthisitta chloris | reverse complement strand
AAAAAAGCTGTGCTATTAGGGTATGGGAAACTCTACATCTCTCAACTGTGCAAAACTGTCACATTAAGGTGTAGCTCTGAACATTAAGAAATCAGTTTTCAATACCACTTTTGTTTTATTGAACCTTACACCAAAATCTCATAATGAACTGCGGAACAAACTAGGTGTAACTAACAGACTCTCTCAGAAATCTGTCTCTTCACCCCCAAAACAGAATTCCCTTACACTGCCCAACAAGTAATAGCTGCAGAGAAACAAAAAAATCTTAGTCTCATCACATTATCCAAATGTTCTCTGTCACCTCCACATCACTCCAAAGTTTTAAAACTCCTGGAAATTTCTCTGAAGTCACACGGAGGAAAAAAACCTAAATCTGAAGAGTGTTACCTGGGAGTGAGAATGATTGTGCATATGCAACATTCCTCTGTTAAAATACTTACCAATAGTTTATCAGCCCAGAAACATGTACACTCCAAAAGCTATTTCACCTAGGGGAAAAATGTGCAAGTTAGGTTAGATACTAGCCAAAACCTGACAGATTGCACTTGTGTTTGGAGTCTGCCACACAAACTGGAATTCCAACAACTCCTGTTGAGCCACTTGTCCAGGGCTAAAGAGGCGCCTGGATCTGGTGCTGAGCGATATGATTTCATGATTCTATGAAGGACGAGCTTTGAAAGTCCAACCTAAACCCTTCTAGGACAGAGACGACTCTAAATAAATCTAACCATGATCTTACAGTGTGCTAACTCAAACCACGCCAAGCCTGGCGTAGCTCGCAGCTCTGCCCTG
>NW_008691541.1:333-790 GCF_000695815.1 Acanthisitta chloris | reverse complement strand
ATATGGAGTTCTCCCTGAATGTCAAGGCAGGCAAATACTTGTTGTTGGTTCCGCTTTGGAGATCTCTGAATGTCAAGGAGGGCATATACTTGTTGGTTCTGCTTAGCATGGCCTGTACTAGGTATACCATGCTTAAAGTCAGAACGCTTGGTGTGGCACATCATCCTCAGAAGGAGGAAGGAACCACAGGCACCGTCAGCGTCCCCCAACAAACCGTCACCGAACCAGAACAGCCTGAACCGGTAGCAGTTGCCCCCCTTCAGAGGAAGAAATCAAAGAGCAAATCAGCGCTCACAGACACTGACGAGGATGAGGGAGGACCTTCATCCCCAACAGAAGAGATCACCACTTACTCTTTATCCCTGGGGGAGCTGCGTGAGCTACGGAGGGAAAGCACCTGCCAGACAGACAAGCCCATCCCGTCCTGGCTGCTCTGCATCTGGGCCACTGAAGCCAA
>NW_008691541.1:0-301 GCF_000695815.1 Acanthisitta chloris | reverse complement strand
GCCTGGCACCTGGGATCCCTGTCCCAGGATGTGGTCATTAACCAGGGGATTGGGAGAGCCCAAGAATCTCTCAGTCTCTGGTGGCGACTGCTGACGAGTGTAAGGGACAGATACCTTTGTAAAGAAGACCTCCAGGTACACTAAGGAAACTGGAGCACAATGGAACAAGGCATCCGATGCCTGAGGGAATTGGCCGTGCTGGAGATCATTTTCTCAGAAGACGAGAGATTTCCTAAGAACCCAGATGGTGTCCAGTGCACATCACAGACGTGGTTGAGATTTGTACGCCTTGGACCAGAGA
>NW_008691540.1:0-719 GCF_000695815.1 Acanthisitta chloris | reverse complement strand
GCCTGGCCCTTCTGCCGGGGGTTCTGCCGGCGCCACCCAGCCCGGCCGTGAACTCGCCCTGGTACCCGCGTCTGCCAGACACTGATCCTGCCCTGGGTCGTATTGCTGTGGAAACACACACACTCAAAAAAGTCAGTAACGCACCGTCTTGTCGTGTAAATAGCGGCGGAAAAAAAAACCCCTGGGTTTTCCTTAGAACACCATGCCAGTGTCTTGTGGGGGGAAAACTTGGCGTAAGCACTTTATCAGCGGCTGGAGATGCAGTTTCAAGAGGAAAGCTACTAACTGCCAATTGGAGACCAATATTTAATTAAGCCACTTAATCCTAACGCTCTTAAAAACGAAAACAGTTTTGTCGTGTCAAACTTTTATGTCTGTTTTATTTTCCTTTTGTGGTAATAGGAAACGTATTTATTATGCAGTGTTTGCTATTATTTCTGCTTATCTTGTTTTAAAATTTCTACGACGAGAATCGTTTATTTTAATTTTAGCAAGACCAGCTGCCATTCTTTTATGTATTTTAATTTTAATTTTTTTTTTTTTTGAGATCAAATAAACTTGAAAAAAAAAAAACAAACAAAATCAGCGTGAAAGCGTGGTCGGGTTCAGCTTTTCCCCCTCGCAACTCCCCGAGCCGGGGTGGTGTCAGACCTCGCGGCCGTGGTGAGCGGTACCGGGGGGCGATGCCCCGGGGAGCCGGCGCGGTGTCCCGGCGACCT
>NW_008691539.1:0-1186 GCF_000695815.1 Acanthisitta chloris | reverse complement strand
CGCGCGGGCCGCGGCACGGAGCCAGGCGGCTGTCAGGAGCCGCACCGCTCGCTCGTCACAACGTAGGCTGGAGATGGGAGATCTGTTTTTCCTGGTTAATAAGGTTTATTTTTGTTCTGAATGAATAATACATGATTAGTGTCAAAATAAATTACAGTCCTTCCATTATAAACCACTTTGCTGTTCTGTATCTTCTCCTCTCCCTGTCTTTCTGCTTCTTTCAACTATCTTTCTTTCTCTTTGGCTTCTTCTCTCTCTTTAAAGCTCCCTCTTCCTCTTGTCACCGTCACACCGTTCATTTCACAGCGGCAGAACAGAATATAAATGCGCTGCCTTAGGGCTCGGCAAAGTTAAGCGCATGTTGCGTGAGGAAGCGCTGATTGGCCTAAATTATGTAAGAGCAACCCGACACAGCTGGGAATTCACTCCTTTGATAGAAACAATAATAATATCGAGATTTAAATGCCTGCGTTTTCCAGCCGCGCTGGGGTCCCGGGCAGGGGGGCAGCAGGGTGGGTGCTTGCTCCCCGTGGTGTCTGCCCAAGGGCTGGACCCCAGGGAAATCTGAGTGCACACACAGCTGCGACGGCATCTTTGAAACATCTCTGGCTCTGCCCTTTCATACAATCATAGAGTCATGGAATGGCTTGGGTTAGAAGGGACCTCAAAGCTCACCTGTTCCACCCCCTGCCGTGGGCAGGAACACCTTCCACCAGACCAGGTTGCTCCAAGTCCCATCCAGCCTGGTCTGGAACACTCCCAGGGATGGATCAGCCACAGCTGCTCTGGGAAATCCATTCCAGTGCCTCAGCACCTCACAGGGAACAATTCCTTCCAAATATCCCATCCATCCCTGTCCTCTGTCAGTGTGATGCCTTTCCCCCTTGTCCTGTCACTCCAAGCCCCTGCAAACAGTCACTCTCCATCTTACTTGTAGGCTCCTTCAGTTACTGGAGGCACCACTGCCACTTGCATCCCCCAGTGAGGATTCCAGGGCAGGCTCCTTGCCAGGATGCCTGGAGCAGGTGACTCAGGTGAGTGCTGCAGGCTCTGGGTGGGTTTGCTGCCTTCCTGCCTGTCGCTGAGGAGCCGAGTGGCTGTATTTTCCCTTTATTCCGTCATTAGAAGAAGCAGCAGCTTCATAAAATATTTATATTTCTAAAAATAATTGATTTCCTTTTAAGAC
>NW_008691538.1:2929-4765 GCF_000695815.1 Acanthisitta chloris | reverse complement strand
CATCTCCCCAGCCTATCCAGGTTCCTCTGCAGAGCCCTCCTGCCTTCCAGCAGGTCGACACTCCCCCCCAACTTAGTGTCATCTGCAAACTTGCTGATTTTGCACTCAATCCCCTCTTCATCAACAAAGATGTTAATGAGAACTGGGCCCAACCCTGATCCCTGGGGAACACCACTAATGTCCAACATGTAGAAAGCTAACCCAATTAATTGAGAAAACTCCTACTTTCTGAAATTCAGAGCTCAGACTCTGTTTATATAAAGCCAGAAGGCATCTGGATAACTGCTGGTGAAATTGGAGTATGACAGATGATGAGTCATAAATTTGGATTTGGGGCTAATAGAAAGTCTGTTTGTGGGTTCTGGTGGTTTAGGTGTTTTTTTCTTAAGATTTCTTCAAAGAAAAAGCATTTCTGAGGTACCTGCAAAGATGCCTCAAAAACAAGGCAACACCAGCAAAATTTTGCTTAATTTTTTTTGTGGGAGGACAGACTGGAGGAAGTCCTAGCTGCCTGAAACCAGCAGGAAACTATAGATAGTATTCAGGACATAGTAAGAAACATCTTTTAATCTTCAAAATGCCCTATTTTTGTTGTTGTTGTCTTGGAAGATTGACATGAGAAGTTTCTGTTTAAAAAGCACCTGCATTTATGGCTATAGTCAAGTTTGTCAAATATATCAGCTGTACAAGTGAGTTCTAGTCTTACACAGCATGTGCTTATTCTGCAGAATGCAACAGATAGTCTCTCTAAAGTTGTTTTGCATCAGATGTCACATCCTTTCTTCCACTTACTTCCACTGCCCCTCTTCATAGAATCATAGAATCACAGAATTAAAGGGCTGGAATGGACCTTACAGATCATCTAGTCCCAGCTCATCTGGCCTGGCCTTGAACACCACCAGGGCTGGGGGAGCCACCACATCCCTGGGCAACCTGTGCCAGTGTCTCAACACCCTTAGAGTAAAAAACTTCTTTCTCACTTCCAACCTAGACTTTCCCTCCTTCAATTTGAACCCATTATCCCTTGTCCTGTCACTGCAGTTCCTAACACAGAGTCCCTCTCTGGCTCCTTGTAGGCCCTTCGCATATTGAAAAGTTGCTCTGAGGTCTCCACACAGTCTTCTCTTCTCCAAACTCAATAGCCTCATCTCCCTCAGCCTGACCTCATAGGGGAGATGCTCCAGTCCTCTTCGCAACTCTTTGCCTCCCCTCTGATCAAAAGTATTACAGCAGTAAGTCAAAGACCTATATGTGATGTTCTGACATTTTGATTCTACCCTTTTGAATACATTAGGACATAAAGATATAGGATACCTTAAATTTGTTTCCCTTTGCTGAAGCACCATCATCAGGAAGACTTTCAAGTCCCACATATTAATTTATTTTCAATTACAGCATTTCTATGCAGTAAGAGTGTGAGCATTATCTCACCAATGTGGAGTAAGATCTAAAAAAGAGTTGTAACTTATCAAGGTCGAATAAAAAGTCATTAATAGAATCATTTAGGTTGGAACAGACCTTTAAGAGTCCAGCCATAAAACTAACACTGCCAAACCCACCACTAAACTATGTCCCTAAGTGCCACATCTACATGTGTAGAAACTAAAAGTAGCTCTCATCCCTCGCAATAATCTAGTGTGTCTGTTCCAGAATTGATGATTCTGAATTTATAGCACTACTAGCTTTTTTGCTGACAAACAGGTATCTGGATTTAGTTCAAGCAACAGACTGCAGATCCTTGCTGCCTTTTCCTGCCTTCTGGAGGAAGTGCTTCTGTATCCCTTTTCTGAACTGAGCAGATGAATAGCAGACTTGCACTAATTCTCCTTAGAAATA
>NW_008691538.1:733-2793 GCF_000695815.1 Acanthisitta chloris | reverse complement strand
GTTAAAAAAACAAAACAAAACAAAAGTAAGATGCTTTAGTCTTTGAAGGTATCAGAGGAAATGGATACTTCAAATCTGGCTTCATTTTGGGAATCATTCCCAGCATTTCCTGTGGTTTTGGCTGCATTTAAAAAGTGTGTTTAGGGAGAACTGAAGATGACCCTCGCTTCTCCTTCTCCTCTTTGTTCCTCCACTATCCTGCTTGGGAGCCTAAACATAGTCTGTTCTCCTCCCAGGAAGGTGATAAACTCTCCTTTTGCAGCTAGTTCTCTGGGTTTCTTTACCATCAAGATATTTGTCCACGATTCTTCCTTTGTTTTAAGTTCTTTGTGCAGGAGACTCCTTGCTTAACTGGTCAGAGCCCAAGGCTGTCAGCCCTTGCTCTGGGATGGCTGAAACTTTCTCAAAACAACTTAAAGTTAGCAGCTTTACCCACACTATGAACCTCTTCAAAAGCTGAAAGGCAATAGCTCAGTTAGTTAACTATCACAGTGCCTCAGTGGGATTTATTAGATAGTAATATTTAATAGCATTCAGTGACAATGACATTGATGCTGAAAACAGGAAACGCACTTTTTAAAACAGGTGCAGAGTAGGACCTACCTTTTGGCTTCTTCTCTTCTGTATTCCACTGATGATTTCCTTTGCAGTCCAGTCTGGTTTAGTGTTCTCTGTGTCTCTGCTCTGCTCTCTCTGAACAGCTCCTGTCCTACTTACAGCTCCACTCGACGGGGTGGAGACTCCCAGGGCTGCGGGGTGTGTTGTCCACATCCCACGCCTTCCCGAGCATCTGGGGATGGTCCAGGCAGGCTGTTGGTGTCCAGAGTGCTGGGGAGGGAGCCTATGTGGGATGGGAAGCAAGCTGCTTGCTGGCATGCTGGGTTTTACAGCCTGTTTGTTTTGATCTCTCTCTCTTCCAGTCAGAGAGCAGATTCAGTCTCCAAAACACTTCCCCCCATTGAACACCTTAAGCTACAGTGACAAAATAGTATATATCCCTCATGATGAACTGCCCTGTCATCTAGGAGCATGAGTGAATGCACAGCTGCCTCGTTTCTAGCATGACCAGAGGTCTGCAATATGTAGACTTAGTCCTAATACCGAGAAACTCATGTTTCAAACAAGAGCACAGTGTGTTGTACTCTGAATTGAGATACTTGGCAGAGAGACCCTCAGCTGAACATGGAGCAAAGCATGCCCTGAAAGTTAAATGAGCAAAACTTCGAAGGAACTTTAGATAGAAATAAGGAACAGCATGTTGAGAACCAAATTGTTAAATGTTCGCTGCTACTGCCCATCCTAGAAAAATGAAGACTTACTCACCAGTGTGTGATCATGAGGTATTTAGTTATCAAATTGTGTCAGACAAATCTGAGTGATCAGCTTCAGAGATGATCTTAGGGTTGGGTTATAAAAACAGCCAATGATGTAATTGCTGCACTAACAGACGTGTCCTGACTTTCAGGAACTGATCCACTAGCAATCGAGTTCCTGACAGAATCTAGTATAAACACAGAAATAAGAACTGGTATGAGAGGGCCCAAAATCTTCAGGAAGTAGCTGTGTGGAGTCCTCATTTGGGAAGCATGGCAATGGTTATTTTGCATAGTGGTAACGATGAAACGCTGGCTACTCTGTTTATTTCTTCTCTGTATGGAAATCTGTGTCAAGATTATCACATGCATATCTTCCAGAGTGACAGTGCTGGGGGTAGCATTACTGCCCTAAATCTGATTTAAGGGCAGCTGCATTTGACTGTTTTCAGAAGGGACTACCTGTTGTTGAGAAAAAGATGATTGAACACTGCTGAATGAGCAGAGGCTAATTTATTTCATTTTTAAAGATAGCAGCCATTTGCTACTGGACTTCTAGACTAAAGACGCTATCAAACTAATGGCCATGGGGGAAGATACCAGAAATCATTTCCTGGCTTTTCACAGCTTAAGGACGACTAGAACTGTCAACAGTGTCGTGTCATTTGCAGTGCTTAACATATTTTAGGGCAGCCAGCAGTAGCAGCATCTCCTCTCTGAAGCACCATCTACTGGCTTTCCTTGAAG
>NW_008691538.1:0-710 GCF_000695815.1 Acanthisitta chloris | reverse complement strand
TGTTTAATGTTAGTGACAAACTGTGATACCATGACATCCCCCAGCAGATCTACATCACCCTGACGGGACCTTTGTGCCTTGGCAGGTCCAGCGCAGGCAACTGCTCGTGGGGCAGGTCTCGGAGTGCTCCTCCCTGCTGTGCTGTTGTGCGTCTTTGCAGTGACATTAAAGCACTTCACACCAGCCAGCCCAGGAGAAAGAAGCATCCAAACCCGATGTAATGCACGGAATAGCGCTTTGGCACAGGCAATGGAGACAAACAGTGCATTTGCTAGTAATAAAATCACTTCATCTCCCCAAGTCGAGCCTGTTTTGCCCGTGAGGCTATTTGGCAAGTGATCTCTCCCGGTCCCTATCTCAACTCATGAGCGTTTCGTTACACTCACTCTCCGCTGTTATTTTGGAGGGGTGCGGTGAAGCAGCTTTGGTGGGTGCCTGGCATCCATCTCGGCTCAGCAGCAGGTGAGACTTGCAGGTTTTGGAGGCGCTGTGGGAAAGAGAAGCGGGGAAGGAGACGGCAGCCCAGTGATTTTACTAACACAACCCACGAGCTCTACTCTACTTTCCTCTTACCCTAAGTCCCCGGCTCCGGGGTGACCACGGCGCGGGCGGTGCTCCCCGCGGCCGTGCCGGTCCGGTCCGTGCCGTGCCGGTCAGGTCCGGTCAGTGCTGTGCCGGTCCGGTCCGTGCCGTGTCGGGCCATGCCATGC
>NW_008691537.1:0-1786 GCF_000695815.1 Acanthisitta chloris | reverse complement strand
CACGCCGCGGGGACACCGTGGGATCCCACCCGGCGTGCTGGGAACAGGGGACGGCACCGCACGGGCAGTGCCGTGGGTCACGCCTGACCCACCCTCGGTTCGGTACAGATGCCACCCCTCTGTCCACAGCCAGAGCTGCTGCCAGGCCCAGGGCAGGCACTGTCTGCCCAGCAAAGCCTTCCTGAGGGCAATCCTTCGGTGACTGCCTGTCCTTGGGGTCAGAAATCCCAAAGCAGGGCCCAGCAGACACTCCTTCAGCCTTTTCAGGCACCACGTCCTCTGTGTTCCCATCTGAATTTACCCGTCACGCCACACCGTGCTGCGTATTTCGGTGCAGATTTGTGTCTGTTACTGCCGCTCCGTGTCACGTGTGTCATTCATGCTCAGGTAACTTGCCAAGGTAGCAGTGCCAGCACTTGTGTCTGGCCATGCTCCCTGCCTGCAGCTCTGCACTTGGCCATTCTGCTGCTTCCAACACTTGTCTCAGTTCATTCTCATCTTTCCTTCCTTTAGACTAGCCCCAGACTTCATCCCAGGAAGATAATGGGAATTCCCATTACCTCCCACGCTACCACAGGTACCTTCGTGCCCATGACCTCTCTCACTGCTCTGTGTTTCGTGCACACCTGTGCTCTGGAGCACAGAGAGTCTCTTGCCATCACATTTCAAGGAAAGCATTCGCTCCTGGGACTCTTCTCAGGTGCCACAGGCTGGAAGTGAGTGGCCCCAGGAGATGTGAAGTGCCTTGTCAGTCAGTTCCTGATTGACATTCAAAGTGATACTTCCCTAAGTATCCAATCCGAAACACCCGGTGTGGCCTCAGTACCAGAGGTGCACACAGCAGCTCTGTGGCCACACGGGAGCAGCCTCTGGCAGGAGTCCCTTTCCAGGGTCCCCGAGGGAAGGACTGTCTGGGGAACACATTTCCTCACCTTGCTGTGCTGTGAAAAGTGCCTTTGGCGTGGGGGCAAAGCTCGGGGAAGCAACTCACATGGACATTATTGGTGTCACACCAGTCTCATCTGCTTTTAGGTCCTGACTGCAGCCTGTGCCCTTACAAAGAGCTGTGTGAGCGAGGCTCGGGGCTCTGCCGCAGCTCAGCACGGGCTGTGCCTGTTTGCAGCACACGGCGTGCAGTGCCCTTCCCTCTCCCCTCTGCCACCAGGAGACCCACACGGCACCACCTCTCACTGCACCCGTTTGCAGCACACAGTGTGCAGTGCCCTTCCCTGTGCCACCAGGAGACCCACATGGCACCACCTCTCACTGCACCCGTTTGCAGCACACAGTGTGCAGTGCCCTTCCCTGTGCCACCAGGAGACCCACATGGCACCACCTCTCACTGCACCCGTTTGCAGCACACAGTGTGCAGTGCCCTTCCCTGTGCCACCAGGAGACCCACATGGCACCACCTCTCACTGCACCCGTTTGCAGCACACAGTGTGCAGTGCCCTTCCCTGTGCCACCAGGAGACCCACATGGCACCACCTCTCACTGCACCCGTTTGCAGCACACAGTGTGCAGTGCCCTTCCCTGTGCCACCAGGAGACCCACATGGCACCGCCCCCCGGAGCCCCGCGTCGCCCCAGCTCGCACTGCGCCCGTTTGCAGCACACGGCGTGCAGTGCCCTTCCCTCTTCCCTGTGCCACCAGGAAACCCACATGGCACCCGTTCCCTCCCGCCGTGCCACTCCTTCCCCAGGTGAGGTGCCCGGCCCTGCCCGTCGCGCCGCACACCCACCTGGTCTCCCTGCTGGGGCCGCATCAGCGAGACCCGGTCGTACTG
>NW_008691536.1:0-835 GCF_000695815.1 Acanthisitta chloris | reverse complement strand
TTTTTTTTTTAAACTAGGCCCTGTCTGTTTCATTTCATGAGTCTTAATTCATGCATTGTGGAAAAGAGTGAATTCTGGAAAAGAGTAAATTTTTCTATAATATTTTTTTCTTCTTAACATGTCATTAGTTACGAAATAAAACTGTGTTTAATCTTCCACAAAATTTTCACATTTTAGCTTACAGGTGATTGACTTCTGTCATTGTACAGAAGTTTTAAGCCTTTAATTATCCTTGTAATTTTTCTTTACGTTTTTTTCCCCATTAGTCCCTGCTAATTATCATAATCAGAAAATAAAATGCTCAGGTTCAAAATATTTACCCAGTTATCAGATGATGTTTTCTGTTTCGTTTATTTTCATCCCCTCTTCTAAAAATTTTAATTTTTTTTGTGTCATTGATGAACACTGAAATTTTGAAGGACCTATTCACCATAACCATATGGATTAATATTTGCTTTATTTTTGTCTGGATATAGTTATGTTTTTTTCACTTTGTGCATTATTTCACATTGAATTTCATAGAATCATGGAATGGCTTGGATTGGTAGGGATCTTAAAGACCATCTAGGTCTGACCCTTTACCATGGTCAGGGACACTTTCCACTAGACCAGATTTCTGAAAGCCAAACGGGCCTTGAACATGTCCAGGAATGAGGCATCTACAACTTCTTTGGGCAACCTGTTCCAAAACCTCACTGGATTAATTCCATCAGCTAGTCTTTGAGTTTCATAAAACTCTCATGTGACTGGAGTCAGATTTAATTTTTTGTGTATCTGTAACACACACACACACCTTTCTATGTCACTGTTCTCTCTGTTGAATTTAGCAGTTGCA
>NW_008691535.1:0-14617 GCF_000695815.1 Acanthisitta chloris | reverse complement strand
TAAAGAAGGTACCTATGAGCATTCCAGATAAATGACAAACTGCCAGCACAGCTTAAAATGTGATTCCTAGTTTAACCCTGCTTCAGGATGTGGTTTATCTGTGTGCTGTGCCCACATCATCTTTAATAAGTGTTTTGGATGAAAAGGTGTCACAATTTATCTTACTCTTGCTTTCAAATGAGGAAGCTAAATTATTTGTGCAGAAATGGCCATTTAATTTTTATTATTTTTGCTATTCTAGCTAGATAAGATTGGCCCATGAGATCCCTCTCCTAGTTACTGGCAAGCACTATCTCTCAGGATGCTCAACTAAGTTCTGGAAGTAGTGAGATACATGCATAAATCAGTGTAGAAGCTGATGCACTGGTTGCTTATAATTTCTTGTGTCTACTTTCAGTAATCTTTTTTCAATAGAAAAGGAAAGAAATATTTAGACAAAAGGGATGCCGAGGCAGTTCTTACTTAGTTGCATGGCTGCATCTTGTGAGAACTGTGGGAATTTTGTGCTGGGTCCATGTGCAAAATCACTCACATGCATTGTGCCTAGAGCCAGAAGTCTCAGGACTTCTCACATGTTTTTCTGTAATAGGTTAATGCTACTCATTAGGGTCTGGTTACATATTATTTTAGTGCTTCTAAAATAAAATAATAGTGCTTCCCACTGATTTAACTGGAAACTCTTGCTGGATCGGGTCCTGAGTTTTATCACTGGGATCTTTCATTTCAACACCAGCAGTCTGGCACTCTGAACATCTCAGTTTATCTACTTGAGGTTTGTACCTAGACATTCAGATTTATCTTGATTTCTGTGACACTGAATTGAAATGTATTTTCATTTGTATCCTTCAGTGATGCATTAAGATGCTTTTCAAATATCATTTGACCTTGTCCTTAAAGGACAAGAAATATCCTTTAAGAGAAAACTGGTAAAACTGGTAGAGTTGCATTGCCAGAATGCCAGGTAAGAGAATGTAAAAACCTGTTAGGTGCCTGAGGCTTTCTCAAACACACAGATCACAGCATGAATTCATGCTCTAGTAATTTTTACTATTAATTCATTGGGTATCATGATTTGGCTTACAAAACTGCTATGAAATGTTAAAGGCAGAGGAGAATAATTCAGAAATACTAAATGTTAAGTCTGCTTTCTCCTATTATGTCACACATGAACTCTGTGACAAGCCAAAGGCAAGCTGAAAGTGTCATTTGAGGCTCACATTTTCAACAGAGCCAAATCTGCCCAGCCCCTCTTCCCTGTTGACTACTTCTATGGACTTTTCAGCAGGTGAGTGCAGCATGTTCATCCTGGAAATCAGTTATTATAGGTAATGCTTACTCATGCCTGTCATGCTTTCCGTGGTGTAACTGGTAAATGCTGATAATTTATTTGAACTTATAAGTACTGTGTCTAGTGCAGTAACTGCTAAATATTGCTACTGTTACATCCTGAAATAATGCAATTGCACACGTTAATTTTGTCTTAATTGCTCATGCTAATTGCAGGTTAGATGCAATCAAAGCAGCACTGCCTGGCAAATACACTGTGCATACCACAAGGAACCCTGGTGGAGGGGTTTTCTTTCTTTAAATTGAATCTAGTCTCCCACAATTACATGTTTTTGCTTCAGATGAACAATTAGATGTTATTACTCTAATTCTGTAACTACACAATAATCAACCAAAAATTACTTTGAGAAACAAAACAAAACAAGGAAATTTGCACTGCAAGAGGTACAATAAAGAGAACGTCAAAGGTTTCAAGGCAAACCCACAGAAGGAAACAATGGTCATGTGAATGATCAACCTCTGCTAAATGCATTGTATGTGAATGTGCTGTGTGGCTGTGCTGCAGGAGTGGAGCAGGGAAGCCATCTCAGTCAAGACTCTTATCAAAGAACTTGCATAGACCCTAGGACTGCAGAAATCTGCCCCAGAATGCCATGGTCCATCCACTGTCCTAGAGAAGCTCTTTCAGAAGGCTGGATACTTTGTAGTAGAGTAATGATTTTTGTATATATCAGGGTAAATTTTGTTCTAAAGCAGTCTCAATAATAAAAGTGATACTGAAGTGGTATCTATGTCAGACTTTAAGAAGTCCAACAGTTATAACCACTTTCAGCTGCGGTAGCTCCTGTACAACTAAAGAACAATTGATCACATTTTTAAAATTCATCAAAAAACCCTAATAAGCTCTTTATTTTATGAAAGATAAAGGCAAATAATAAAAAGTGGAGGACAGGGACCCTAGATAGTTCTGTCAAACACAGATGTTCTGTTTTGATGAGGTAATTTTTTGTAAGCAACTTGTACAGAACTATTAAAAAATGCAAAGTATGATGAAAGCACTTGCCATGAAATTGCAGAGGCTCATGGAAAGTAACATCTGTCTTTGGGACTGTGCAGTCTATATTGTCCTCTGCACAACACCGTTCTTCCAAGAAACTTTCACCCAACTCATCATTCTGGGAAGTGGCCCCTTAAATCTGGCAGGCGCTGGCACTGGCAGCTTTATCCATTCTCCCCTTTTGTGCCAGGTGATACAGATTTTTATTCTTCCTCCATTTCTGTGCCCTCTCTCATGTCTCTGCATTTTTTTCATAGGGATATTTTCAGTATTTGGTGCTATAGGAAAAATGTCAGAAAGGGGTAATAGTAAAAGCTGAAGCAAAAACACTGCTCAGGTTGGTATCTTGATGTGATGTTTTGCCTTCCTTTTCTCAACAATGAATTTGTCTCTAGATGCTCAGATCATGATCACTCACTGCTTCTGTTGGAACTATGGTAACATGAAGATCAGGACTTCAGATGGGAGACCTGTTTCACCTTCGGAAACTGAATAAGACAAAGAATGAGAGAAAGAAATGTTAGCTGTCCTGTTTTACAGATGAGTGATACACAAGGAACCTAAAACGTGTATTTTTGTGAAAGCTTGCACCATAGCTTTAGAAAAATTGCTGAAGGAGTCACTACCAAGGAGACAGCAGTGAGTGAAAAATGGGACATATGGGCTTAGCAGCAGGAGATGCTACTAGACTAGCCAAAGAGCTTTCTGAGAATAATAAAAAATGATTTTCTAGACTGAACTCTGAAAGTATTTGCTATTGTATCATTTGGTAAAACCTATATAAGATGGGAAGCAGGACTGAAAATGTAAGGTGGGTAGGACTGTCTAGTGAAAGATGAAAATGAGTAATGGAGAAAGGAAGATACCTTGGTATTGATTCTAAGCTAATCTAATTTCATACTGTCATCATTAACCCTTTCAGAAAGATCAGACATGTTCATGAAATTTGCTGATGAAGCTATGTTGGAAGTTTTGGAGTACGACATGCATGAAGAACTAGGTGATTTGTAAGAGCATGTTGTTGGGGAGACTCAGTCAAACAAAGTGCAAAACCTTTGGGGACTTATAAAAAGCTGCAAGAACTTTTTGGGTTAGAGATAGGACATACAAAACACTTGCAAAACAGAAAATTGTGGAGAAGAGTATAATGATGGCATAAACAGCAGTGTATGAGCTAAGCCTAAATGGCATGTGAATAAAGTCAGCCAGCCAAGAAATTCAGTGGTAAATATCAAAGCAGATCTAGCCTCTCATCTGGAGCATAGCAGCAAGGAAACCCTAGCTGGCAGCAGGCTCAGTGGCTGGTCCAGCTCTGGTGTCTCAAGCTGCAAGCAGTGAACAGTAAGAATACTAATTGGAGCTACAAAGCCAAAGCACAGCACTGAAGAGTCGTGTGCTCCATCTACTGGTGTGTCCTCTGGTAACCCTACTTGTGCCACACTCAGGATGTCTCTTTCCAAAGAGCACTCCTTGACGTCTGACATGGGGCAGAGGAGTGAATTGGAAATAAAGCTTCTTGGGATTTTTCAGACAAAAATGATTTGTCAGAAGATGTTGCTTCGATTTAGGCAGTCTCCTGTGAAAACATTAGATTTCAGTGGACTTTAGGGAAATATATGTAGACCCGTGATTGTCATACTACCTAAATGATGACTGGAATGTGTTTCCATGCTATGTAACCCATGACACTGGTGTGTTTGGGGCATCTAAGCTGAGCAATGGAGAACTCAGGGCAACATGAAAAAATCACTTCCAAATTTATGAGCCTCTCAGCTGAGCAGCAATTCTTTACTTTTTCTCTTTACCAAAGTTAAAATGGAATCTGGAGCATACAAGCCTCTTTTAAGCTGTACAGCCTCAGAGTGCTCAGTTTCCAGACTTGATTTTTTTCTGAAGCAGACCAAATGTCAGGGTTTGTGTTTGTGGTGGTTTGTTTTTTGGGGTTTTTTTTTGGTGTTTGTTTTATTTTTTTATGTTTTCCTTTTCATGAGACATATCAATGTAATATGGGGACTTACAAAAGAGGATGTCCTGCCCCCATGCTCCAGCATATTTTGGAATTTCCCATGAAACAAAATTTCCAGCTTCTTGACCACCTTGAACTCAGATCTTTGGAGGCACAGACTGAACACAGACCTGCAGCCCCTGTGGGCAGCAAAAGATCTCAAGATGTCATTGAGAAGATATGATCTCCATCCTGAGATGGGATCAGTGATATCACAGAAGTAGTGTCTAGTCTATAATTCATGACAAAAAATGCTGGACAACCTGCAGTCTTCCCATGGGGCTTTCATGATGCATAATCTAGATTTTTCCTTCTGTGCTTTACCTATCCACCATGATTAGGGCCAACACATATTTTTCCTCTTTGTGACTTCTGCATGTTCAAAGGTCTTTATCTTATTACCCCTTAATTGTCTCTATTCTAGTCCTGCATTCTTCCCACATTTCCTTGGAGGCCACACTTGTAAGTCTTCTGATTATTCTGTTGACCAAAACAAGACAGAGAAGACCTCTGAAATCTTACCAGGTTTTAAAAGAGTGACAGGATCACCTTGCACATCTCTCAGCTACTGCTGCTCTTTGTGCATCACAGGTGTGATGTTCACCTTCTTTTGTAACAGCAAGACGTGATTGACTCTTGTCAGGTTTGTGATCCACTCTGAGCACTAGAGCTTCTTTGGCCAACTGTTGTAAGTGGCTTTTCACCACTCGATGCCTGTACATTTCTCCTTTGTACGTTTTCCCACTAAAGAGGATAACTTTTTTTTCAAAACATGTATTCAATCTGCCAAGAACAGTTTGAATTGTCAGTCTGTCCTGCCGTTCACTTGCAGAATCTCACAGCATGATACATTTTGCAGATTTAATAAGTAGATATTTTTGTCCATCACTTAGGCTATTACTTAAAATACTGAATAGGAGCTAGACTTTAGTCACTGTGGAACTGTACTCAATGCTGCCTAAGGGTCTACATAATAGCTATTATATCTTTCAAGACAATGCCCACTCTGTGTTTGAATTTAGACAGCGTTTCCCTAGTTTGTGAACAAGAGTATCATTTGAGGTGATGTCAAAAGCCTTCCTAAGCTCAAGATATATGATGTTTACTGTATCTTCTTCATTTTACAAGAGCTACTGCTCTATAGGAAAAGTAAATCATGATGAATCTATGTTGGCTCCTGCTATTTTCTCATTGTTTTCCAATTTTCTTCACGTGGTTTGATTCTTCCTACCCCTTGTAATTTCATGAATGGGTTCCCCTGCTCCCCTTGCCCCCATTCAAACGGTAAGTGCCACCTCTGCCCCTTTGGCAACATGGGGGCAAGCTGCGTAGCTGCAGAAATCCTCCCTGGGGCATGTTACATCTTGGAGAATTTAGGCAGTTGAACCTCAGGTTGGCTGTGGATGTGGCTGAGGTTGGAGAGTGCTGGAAAGCCTGTTGAGGTCATGTGCCTGGCTGCTGACTCTGCAGGAAAGAAAAGGTCTGGAAAGGGGCAGATGAAGGAGCACCGAAGTCTTGCCTTGGTACAGAGCTATGATGTGGCCAGGACATGTGTTTGGATTTGGAGCTGGACATGTACTCCCATTTTATGCAGGAAAGCCAGTGTAGTCAAAGAGAAGCATGAATAGGTCTGAGGTTGTGAGGATGAATTTCACCCAGACCATTCAGGCTTAAGCAATACCATATAGTAAGCATTTTTCACCCTTTTCTTATCCTGTGCTATTTTGCAAATTAATCTTTCATTGTCTGATTGTAGCTAGAGAGAAGAGTAATACGACCAAACAGGAACAAAATATTTTGGCCTTTCCAGACAAGTTTATCTTTTTAAGTTCTTCCTAATGAGTTTGATTTTCCACGTTTTGTGGTTTGTTTGTTTTGGGGTTTTTTGATGTTTTTCTTCATAAAATATACCCTCTGTATTTAGTTTGCCATGTTTCTTTACAACGGGAAGAAAAAGATGTTACTCTGGTCCTGGAGTGTTGAGGCTGATGATACAATCATGTAGGAGATACAATATTACAAAAAAAAAGCAGTTCCCCTATAATTATTGTCTTAATGAAAGCACAACATGCAACCCACAATACCTATGATTTCATTTTAATTACTCCTGGAAGACAATTAAAGCAGTTATTAAAAAATGCAATCCTTTTCATAAAGTATAGCAAAATGGAGTCATGAGCACATGCAATTTATTCATCAGGGCATTTGATACCCTCAAGTTTATTACTGCCAAGATATGTGGCTCAAGCAAGAAGTGTGTTGCTATGATGGTGAGAGGAGTCATTCCCTCTGCGGCATTCACACATTCCAATTGCTAATGTGTTGGCTGCACATACAGAGAAGGAGATGAAAGAGATGAACATCATCATTTGACCTGTTTGACCCTGTATCCCAAGCCTGTTTCATTGCATTTGTCCATGAAATAAATTTCAATCTCTTCTAGAAGCTAATATGATTGATACTGCATATCAGGGCAAGTAGTGCAAAAATAGAGACCTCCAGTCTAACCATTCCATGTAGCAATCAAGCCTCAGCAAGGATTGTCAAAACGCTCATTGGAAAATTGAAAGACAAAAATTTCTTTTTAAAATTCCATTGTATTTCTTGCTTAGAGTTTTGAACCAAATACTTTGTATTATTAGCACTGATGTGAAGGCACCTAAAGAAAAGAACAAGCAGTCTTTAAGCTAGTCCATGAGGAGTCCTCATATGTTGGTGAGAAAAGCACTTTGTCTGTACTAAAGATCTGCCTACAGTTCATAGGCATAATAGGTCAAATGGCTGAAGTCAAACCTATTGACCTCAGCACTGTTACCGTGGAGTGAAGGGATGATCCTAATGTGAGCCCATGAAAACACATCAAATAGGTTTCTTCTCTGCAAGCTTCAGGTGTCTGCCCATTTTTGCTACCCATGCTTAGGCTCCCTACACAGCCTCATTTCCTTGTGGCCCTGCACATCCCTGCTCTTGCCTGGCTGTAGGAGCCAATTTTAGGCCACGCTGTTGATGTGGGCAATCTGCTGCACAGCTTGCTTGCTCTCGGGAGATTTTGGGACTGTTTTACATTGAAAAGTGAACCTGGTTCTGCCAAAATATTTTCATCTAGAGCTAATAAAACCACATTAGACTCTTCCCCAGATCAGGAATGAATTCTGTCTGGTTGTGTGTCATGGCTATAGTAAACAGTTTATACTTGGGCAAAGGCTGTGTTTAAGTGTGACTGAATCCTGTTTGGTTTACTGTGATTAATCTAAACAATTTAGAAATGTTGGAATGAGTTAATTTAAATTCTTTCTTCCATTTCTTATGGCTTTGTTAAGGTTAGGTTCTTAAAGCAACTCTTCCAGAAATTATTTCAAGGCAAGCAAATTAATGTTAACATTCCGACATTAAAATGAAATTTTCTTATTGCCCCTCCCCATCCCTTTATTTATTAAGGCTTGCATGTCCTTTCCAGGCTAAACAGTCTGTTGCTTAATGGGAGATGCCCTTATGCTTAAAACACAGCAGCATTCACTATGCCATTCAAAGCATTACAAGAAATACTTAGTCTAATTCCCTGCAAGTTGCTTCTGCAAACTCCTCCTCAGTGATGAGGCTGAAGTGTCAGTGATGTTGTCATGCCACAGAAATACTGCTCCTGCTTCTAACATGTGGGTTAGATGAGTGAAAAGGGTGGTAGCCAAAGCACTTGAGTGAGTCTGTGTAAAAGTGGAAGAGCTGGAAAATTAAAAGTCTTGGTATGAGATTTATGTCCTGTCAAAACCTTTTAAGGTATGGCCTATTTTCTTCTGCCTTCAGAAGGACTCATGGAAAGCAAGTATCTTTTTGTCAGAGACTGGAATGTTAAAGGTCAATGACTCAAACAATTGACACTTGGTTGAAGAAAATTGGTACCTTGGCTTTAATTTCACCAAAGGAGGAAACCTCACCTTTCCAGAAATAAGTCTGGATTTAAGTACCAGCAGTTATCATCCTTGCTGAGAGTCTCTCTTACGGATGGGTTGCTCCTGAATATGCTATCTGCTAGCCCGTGTGCTGCAAATTATAATTCTTGGTGGCAGCATCACATAGATGTTTTTCTTTGTGGTGGGAGATGGGCTTTGTGTTTTCTTTCACTGGATCCTTTATCTGACAGTCTTTAGTTCAGTTGAATTAGATAAAAAATGAAACACTGTTTTTGTCTATACCCTTTATAAAAAGTTTTGCTCTTTCAAAAAATATCATTTTACTTTAAATGATTCTCAAAGGATCATTGCAATGATGCACTGAAAGAGCCCAAAGTAGGCCTTGTATTTCCAGCTCAGTCTCTGAATCAATAACCCTTGGCACTTCTGAGTCTGGGGAGGCATTTCATAAACGTTGCCAAATGACGTATGCTGAATTTAATATGGATATCTTTATAATCTTATTTTACTGGGTAGTCACAGCATAGATAGCCTTGCTAGATGAGTGCAGAGATCTCCACAGTCACATATATGTGTAAGGAAGTCAGATAAAGACCAGCCTTAAGAGCTAAACATTTGCAGCCACAGAGATGTTTATCTGAGAAGAAGTTTAGACTGGCTTCTGTTTGAGAACTAGAAAGACAGTTTTTACCTTCAAGCAAAAGCAGGAATTAGATGCAATCAATAGCTTCTGTAAAACATTTTCTAACCTTAAATGGTCTCCCAAAAGACTGAAGCATGAAGACCCTGGCATATTTCTAACAGAAGGAAGTCTATTTCTGTATCTCTTTGTGCAGCATGGAAAGTGGCAGGTTTGGGCTTTGTTGAGGTTGAGGGGAGTTCCACTTCTGTAGCTCAATATACAGCTTTGATAACAGGTCCTGCATCCCAAATCAGTTTAGCTCATCCAAACTAAAGCGCTTCCCTAAACCCCACATGCAGCCAGATGGTGGCTGAAGCACTCCGTAAAAACTGGGACATTGCAAAGGTCCTTATGTTATGCTGGCAGGAAGCTGAGCTACAAGCTACATAATGCACTGCTTTCCACAGGGCTGGAAATGTTGTAGGGGTGTTTTCATTCCTGGCTCAGGGGGTAGGATTCATGGGAAGGGGGGTGAGAGTCGAAGGTGAAGTTGGAAGTTGCTCATGTGGATGACAAACTGGTGGAAGCTTCACCCCAGGGGTGCCAGGAGGAGAAGGTGTGGTCATCCTCTCCTCCAGAAAGATAAGGAGACAACTGTGGACAAGGGAGCCTCGCACAACCACTCGCGAAGAAGCAGAAAGCTGGCAAGCCTGGCCAGAGACCTGACCACTATCTCCATGCAAGCTGGTTAGAAACATACCTGAAGTGTAGTTCCTTTGGGCTTTGTGTCCTCTGCAGGTGTATGCAATGGATTTGTTTACTCAAGTGCTGTTTCTGGAGGAGGACAGACCCTGGTGGTCAGAGCAGTCCCTGTTGGGATAAGGATGAGGTTGGTGGGTAGAGGGATGCAGGAGGAAGGGCATGGCTCCAGCCTGAGCAGAAGCAATGGTCAGGTGCCCTTTGGGAGGCTGTGCCAGGCTGAGCTCATCTCTTAAATCCCAGTATCTGGTGCAGGTCTTGTTCTGAGACACAAACAAAATGGGTCATTTTCATGAGAGAAAGACCAGCACCCCAATTCAAAAAAGGGCACTGTGGAGCCTCTGTTTGGGCATCTGAAGGTGCTGAGGAGGAGGAGAGGAGCAGCAGGGAGGGGATGGCAGCAGCCTGGGCTTGAAGCCATGGCTGGGTAAAAAAAGAGAGCAAGGTGAATTCCATTTTGTTTCTTTCACAGAATAGCCTTGCTGCAGTAGAGAAGAGGGGAAGTGTTTTCAGCTGTGAGCGCTCCCTACTGTGACACACGAGATAGTTAACCTGGAAAGAAATGCCAGCAATCTTTGGTTTCCTTGGTTTCACATGGCAGCCTGTCTTGCAAAAGAGACATTTCAGCAGCGAGGGTTTAATCATGCCAACTTGATCAGGTGACCATCTTAATTTTTTTAAAGAGTTTAGCTACCTAAATGAAACTGTCTGAAGAGATTGTTTTATCACCGTTATAACTGAGCAAATAATTCACAGTAGATAATTTATGAGCTGTCTTTTGCCTTTGCCACTTCATGAAGTGATTAGATGGTGCTCAAAGCATTCATTAGTCAAGAATTTTAAATCTATTTCTTGGGCTCGGTCCTCCCAGGAGCCTTACAATTTGGCTGCATTTCAACAAACCACTGCCTGTCTCCTCAGCTTGCCCATGAGCAAGGCTGTTCAGCTGCTGGAGGTCAAAAATAGGTGAGAACTGCCAATAGGTCAAGGTGTGGTGAGGAAGAGGGGTCCAGACAACCAGGCTGGGACACGATGGGCTCAGGACAACTGGGTCTTGTGGGTCATGCTGGGAAATATAACTGAGTAGAACACAGGTGCCTGAAAAAACCCACAAAAGCACTAGAATCCCACAATGAGGTGCATCACTTATACTGACCCATGATGAGACTGGAATTTTTGGCTTCCTCCCACCAGCAAAAGCCTTCTGAATGCACACATGGTCTGCACCAACTTGCAGGAAAATTTGCCAAGTAATACACAACATGAAGGCAGCCAAACTGCACTCAGGAGCAAGCAGACAGTCTGGAACAGAATTCACTCCATCTTCTTTGTGGCCAGAGGGAAAAATTGCCACAGGCAGCATTTTATTAAAAACATAATGCCAAAAAAAAAAAAGCAAGCAAGAGAGAGAGAAAGAGGTAAGGATCAGGAAATAAATTAATCACTGTTCCTCTGGAAGCAGAGGAAGCCCTTGGGTCCCAGCACAGCTGGCTGGCTTGACAAGAGGACAGTATTGCAGGTGCTCTACATGTGGCCCAGTTTGTTTCCAGGAGCATTCAGATTAATGATGGCTTAGTGCCTTTCTATTTCTTTTTTTTCCCCTCTCCTCAGAAGCTGGGTCATCATTTTTTCTTTTGTTGTTCATGTCTATTCCAGTAGCAGCTAGGAATATCCTAGAATGGGGGTGAAATCCCCATTGTGCTGGAAATTATGCTAACTGGTAACACATACATAGGCTGCGCCAGGAAACTTCTAACTCCAGTTTAGACCATTGCATGGTTCAGTGGTAAACTCAAGGTCTGCCTTCTGCATTGCACAGCTAGAGCCTCCTTGCTGTGTACCCTGCTGATAAAATGCTGACTGACATGCTAATTAACAGCTGCTTACAGCACAATGTTGAATACAATATTTAGAATAAGAAAGGTGGGAAAAAGCCTTAATTGAAAATAAAAATATTAAAAGGATATGGTATACTTTATTTCAAGGATATTGTGTAGTTCAAGACTGAAAACTGTGCCTGCTACATTTTAAAAATGCATTTTATACTTAGTTTTGCAACACTTACTTGCTGTGTTATGCCAAAAGGACTCAGACTTTGAGCTACCATAAATAGGATGCCAGGACTTGGCCAATACACGGCAAGTGGTGGTGACTGGTGAGGGGTGGCCACTGCCATCAGTGCACTGGCAATTGCTGGGGCTGACCACAGTGGTGCTAGGCTTGCCTAGGGCTCAGCAGGGTGCTATTGGAAACCACAGACATGTGGGTGTTTGTTTGAGGTATCCCCAGTTGAAGGTTCAAAAGCAGATATTCAGTGCAGCCAAGCATGAGGTGGAGGTTTTTGGCACCAAAATACAATCCTTGAAAAAAATGGTGGTGTCTGGAGCATCTCAGATGCTTACATCAGGCCCTGGTGGGTTGCACCCAGTTTAAAGGCTTAGATTCAACTAAAGTCACATTCAAGGCAATTTGAAGAGGGCTCTTGGTTTATGTGGTGCTTAAGTTCTGCACGTCTTCCATGGGAGGGGTACCAGCTTAAAAAGGTGAAAGCTCCGAGTGGAGAGCAGTAGCTGTAAGGCACAAGCACATTAATCATACACTTCTCAGTGACACAGATTTAGTGGGCTGTCTTCTGGCTCACTTTATTACTAGCACCAAAATTACTGGAGGCTTAACTATGGCCTTATCATAGAACCCTAGAATCCTTTAGGTTGGAAAAGACCATGGAATCCAGCCATTAAAGATTGTTTAAAAATGTGTAAGATCATGGAGTCCAATCATTAACCCAAAACTGCCAAGTCCACCACTAAACTATGTCCCTAAGTGGCACATCCACGCTGAGAACTGAACAGTCTAGAAGTAGAAAAGCATCAGCTATAAACTCTTTTCTCCTTCCCCTCTTTTGAGACTAGTGAAGGTATAACAGCACAGGGGCTAAGAGGCCAGCAAGTCTGGGTATCTGCTAATGCTGTTCTGCTGTACGGCAGGATGGAGATTGGAGAAAGGAGTTATTAGCAAAGCAGGACACAGGCACATTGGACACACTGAGAATGATATTTAGGCCCCCACTGGGAAGGAATCATTTTAGGATAGGGTTCATTTTGGGAAGAACGCTCTCCCTATTCTGGATGCTCCAGAGATGAAAACCAAACTTGAGCTGGTGTTATTTTATTTGCTCCAATAAACATTTGATTTATACAAAACAAATCAAGACAAAAAAAAGCCCTCAAAACAGTTTACAAAGCAGGTTAAGTGTTTGAAACTTTTGATATACAAGAGTATATATTGCTCACATTCCTATTTCATACATGACGTACAGGTGAAGTATTCCTTAAAAGAGTAACAATTTTCCTTTTACATGTAGTGTTAAAAAACCCCATAAAAATGTCAGTATTGTCAGGAACTATCAGATGCCATTCCATGACCTTCAGTGTGGATGGAGGAAGAGAAATGGGCCGTGACATTCTACCCACCTGGATGCACCCGCAGCCCTGTGAATTTACAAAAACATCCCCTCCCTATAAAACTTATAGTATCCTCTGAATTCCACTACAGATGTGGAGGTTTTGCCCCACTCTGTTTAAATATTTCTGAGTAGTTTGGTTAAAATGAAAAAAAAAAACCCAACAAAAAAAAAGCAGTTACAAAACCATTTTAAATAAAATATTTGTCATCATAAATCTTAACTCCTATTTGAGTAAGCATGATTCCTATCGACTTGCACGGCAATGTCTTCTAGAGAAATGTTGTTGTTTATCCATCAAAGGTGTTTAATAAATCACACCAGATACACCTGTCCAGGACTGGTTTGTGCTGGCTAAATTTCTAACTTCCAAGGCCTGCTGGCATGCAGTGGGGAATAAAAACGTGGATAAATCACTGCAAATTGCCTAAAGACAAAATTTTTGGCACTTATTAAACATGTTGCTGTCATTTATATAGGCCCAATGTGATGTCAACTGTCTTTAACATTTTGGGGAACTGAAAGAATGTAAGCAATGTCTGAGGGATTCTGTTGAAAAAGTCTTTCTTGGGTTTTGGTTTTTCTTTTTTTTGTGAATTGCTGACTTGCTGAGCTAAATGCAAACAATGCTGAGGGCAGGATATGCCATTAACCTATTGCTGTGGAGTTTTCCCTCACCTCAAAGGTCTTTTTACAAAAATAAAGGCACCAGCTGTTGTTTCTTACTTTAGAAAGCATGGAACAGAGTCAGACTGTGGTGTGTTGAGCAATTAGACATGCTGTACAGGGAAAAAAAATGTTTGTTCTTACAGCAACACAATCAAGGTAAAAAGAAGGGGAAAACCCCCAGTACTGCCTGCACTCTGAATGCACAGCAAATATAAAACATCTGCTTGGATTGCTGCTGGCCCTGTCCTGTTCTGTTTGGTTTGGGGGTGGGGATGGGAGGAGGGGAAAACTCATTCTGCTGACATTTTGCAACCTGCTTGCAAGCAGCATGAATTCAAAGCAATAAACATACAACATTAATGACCTCTGTATCAAAACACGTGTGGGAAGGACCAAACCTCCTCACACTGCCATTCTGGGACACTATGAGGACACAGGGATTAAGGTGAGAGGGCAAAGACATCCCTGAACCTTCTACAATGTGCTGCAGACAGGACTTTGTAGGCACAACTGCAAAGTCAAATTGGCTTGGCTGCTGTGAGACTGCTCCTGCAACTGTGAACTGCAGGGCCACAGCTGGGTGGTCACAGCACATGCTTCAAAAGTCATCATCTTAACACATATTATCCCTATCTTTTTGGCAGAGCGCTTAGTGCACAATTGCTGGTGTGGTGCTATACCAGAATCTCCAGGCTCCTTCCCTAAGGGGAGGGATTTCTAATGCACTGGTAATTTCCTGGAAGCATTTTTTTTAATAACTTTTTGTTTTCAGAGCATGGCTGTTTATAGATATATATAGATATATATATACATACACACACATTTTATATATATATGTATATATATA
>NW_008691534.1:0-373 GCF_000695815.1 Acanthisitta chloris | reverse complement strand
GGCTGTGCCCGTCGATCGCCTCGATCATGTCCCCGACGCCGATGACCGGGATGCGTGCGATCACGCTGCCCTCGCGGATCCGCTGCGGGGACACGGCCACCAGGTGTGCCCAGGTGTGTCCCCAGCCCCCCCAGGTGTGTCCCTCAGGTATTCCCAAGTGTGTCCTCAGGTGTGTCCCCAGCACCCCCAGGCGTCCCCAACACTGATCACGCTGCCCTTGCGGACCCTATGGGTGGGACAGGGTCACCTGCTGTGCTCAGGTATGTTCCACCATCCCCAGGTGTGTCCTCATCACCCCCAGATGTGTCCCCAGCACCATCAGATCCTTCCATGTGTGCCCCCAGCACCCCCAGGTATCCCCAGATGTACCTCA
>NW_008691533.1:292-1290 GCF_000695815.1 Acanthisitta chloris | reverse complement strand
CTGACCTCTCCTGGGACCCCTTCGACCCTCGGCGCCTTGCTGTGGGTGCGTGTGCTGGCCCTGCCGGGACGTGCCGGGGTAGTCCTCCAGCTCCAGGCAGATCACCCCACTAACCACTGCCTATCCCTTCTGGTGCCGCAGCGGGGGAAGACGCCAAGATCCGGCTGTGGCGGACACCGCGGGGGGGGGCGACGGCTTTTTTTTTCTCCGAGGTGAGGGGACACACCGAGCACCCCACGCTGGGGACAAGCCACTCCAGTGGTGTCCACAGTTGGGGACATCCACCACGCGCTGCTCAACCTTACCAGGTCACACAGAGAAGATTTACTCCATCCGCTTCCATCCCGTGGCGTCCGATCTCCTGGTTTCCTCTTCCTATGACATGACTGTGCGGATCTGGGAGCTCAGCACAGGGCGGGAAGTCTTGTGCCTGCAGGGACACACGGATCAGGTAAGGGATGACAGATCTGGGGACACCCCAAGGATGACTTCAGCCAGGCAGGGGACACACAAGATCTGTCTCCCCAGATCTTCAGCATGGCCTGGAGCCCAGATGGGAAGAAACTGGCAACAGTGAGCAAAGACGGACGGATACGGCTCTACGATCCACGGCACAGCCCTCAGCCTCAACAGGTACAGTCACAGTGCTGGGGATGGGTTGGAGAGCATGGGGCAGGTGCCCATGGGGGGGAACCCCCCAGCTCTCTCCAAACAGGCAGGGTGACCTTCACCCCATACAGGAGGGTCCAGGTCCCGAGGGGGGACGCGGAGCACGCCTGGTTTGGGTTTGCGGTGGCGACTATCTCCTGGTGTCTGGCTTTGATAGGTAAAGGGGGGATACACACATTGGGACGGGGATCCCCCAGGGACTCTGTGCTCCCCCTCACTGTCACCTCCCCACAGCCGCAGTGAGAGGAGGATCCTCCTGTACCGGGCACAGGCTCTCTCTGAGGGACCCTTGTCTGTCCTCGGGCTCGATGTGGCCCCTTCCACACTCC
>NW_008691533.1:0-251 GCF_000695815.1 Acanthisitta chloris | reverse complement strand
CTGGCAAGGTGAGGCTTTGCCCTCCACAAAAACTGGGGGCCTGCCTGCCTACAGCACCCCAACAGTGTGGAGAGACCCTCCATGCATCCTGACAGCCCCTGTCTTGCTCCATCCCCAGGGTGACACCAGAGTTTTCCTCTATGAGGTGACCCCTGAGCCCCCTTATTTCCTCGAGTGCAACAGCTTCAACTCCAGTGAACCCCACAAGGTACAGGGGGGCTGTGCTGCCTGTCCCTGCCTCCCTGCCTGCG
>NW_008691532.1:4294-6775 GCF_000695815.1 Acanthisitta chloris | reverse complement strand
GCTGTGTGAGCATGACTGTGCTGGCCTCAGCCTCCCACCGGCATCCAGTCATCACAGCACACCCAGACGGGCTGGCCCAGTCGGCACCTCCTTAAAATCCACATGACCCGCGAGGCTGGACGGGGAAAAAGCTTTTGATGAGTGAATTTCACAGTGGCAGGTCTTGCCAACCTGGATTTGGCCAAAGAAACTGGCCAAAGAAACCAGCCAAAGCTGCCACATGCCTCAACAGCCACTGCATCAGGAGCTTCTGTAGACCACAGTGGCCCCTTGCCTCTGCCCTGTGGTCCTCTGAGTCAACAAAACCTGGGAGCAAAAGCTGTCCACAAGCTGCAGTGCAGGGAAGCGGCACTGTCTGTGGGGCTGGCAAACAGTGAGAGACCTCAGACAGGGTCCGGTGGGCCCTCCATGGCTATTTCCTCAGCAGCACAGCTGAAAATTTTGCCAGCTTTTTAATTTCAAAGGAACTCAGGAGAAAGAACAGAAATGCTGGCTGGGAGCAGCACTTCTCCAGCTCACCCTCAGCAACCATTCTGGATGTCCTGCCATCCAGACACTTTCCCATCCCACCACTCCCTACAAAGGTTGCAGATGCTCCACAGAGATCTAGTAAAGCCTAAGCAGGTTCCCAGAATGGCTGCTGGACATTTCTCCCCTCTCATGGGCTGCCCGCTTTGGCATCATGACCTACTACAAGCAAGCGCTGCTGGCTTCCAAGTGGGAGCCAGGGATTTCCAGTGGGTCTTCCCTGAATTATGGGGTTGCAAAACAGCATTAATGAAACCCCCATCAGGAACAGCACCAAGAGACACCATCCACACTTTGCTTCTTCATGGCAGCCCAGCACAGGCACTCCAAACCTGGTGGAGCTGGTTCAATTTTAGCCACTGGGGCCAAGTCTGGCACATACCCTCCAGCCCCCTTGGCTCCCTTGCCACTCACTCCCCCAGTCACATTCCCCAGCACCATTTTACCCCCCGGGGACCCATGCAAGTTGCCCTCAGGTTCAGCTGAAACAGCCCAACCAATTCCCAGTGCGGGTGGGGGGAAAGGCACCCGCCCCAGGGGATGAGGTGGGGAGAGCTCCCGGCTCCCAGGCGTGGGAGCAGCCAACGAATTATGGGAAAGGAGCCATCCAGGGATGGGAGGCAAGCCTGGCCCCGGCCTGGCTGTGAGCGCAGCACATTTTGGGCCCCCCTTTCCCAGAGGCGGCAGACCTTGGGTGGGAAATCCTGCGAGATGCGGGAAGAGGAGCCGGGATGGAGGTTGCCAGGCAACTTTAATTCAGCCCTTGACGAACTTCCAGCACTTTGCTTCTGCTGCGGAGCCCAAACAGCAAATGATAAAACATCAGATCCACCTCCAGCACATGTTGTCCATCCATCCATTTGAGGAGCTTGCTCATGGCCTCGTGCCCGGGCTGCCCTGCCCAGACATGGGTCCCCCCGGCAGCATCCCCAAAGGCCAGCCTGAGATGAGCTGCTGTTCCTGGCACAGATTTGCAGGGGCAGGATTTGACCCGTGGGACTGAACTGGCGCTGATGTACAGATATTTCTCAACGAGCCAGAATTTTTGTCAACAACAGCAAGAAAAAAATGTGAACTTGCTGAAAGCCCTCTGGGAAGAGGGGACCCGTGCTGGATCAGGGAGGGAAGAAGCACAGTGACCTCCCCGGAGCCCCTCCTCAGGTTTATTTTAGTTGCTTTCTTTAAACAAAACCATGCTTGACCCTGAAGTGCTTCAGGAGACACACACTAGAGCTTCCGCAATTCAGGAAGCAAATATATCTCTCCTTTACCCAAATTTGGGATTTGGGCACAGAGGAGGGGAGGAAGAGCTGCAACATCAGCTCCTCTCACAAAGCATGCTGTCCTCCTCCTAGCACACAGCACAGCCATCATGGAGCCAGGGAGGCAGGCAGCAGGCACCAACAGGCCATGGGAACGGGCTCCAAATTTCCACAGCACACCCCCATCTGCCACCAGCAGAGCCCAGTGCATCCAGCAGAGGAAAGCACCCAGCTCTGATCCCACCAACGTCACAGTGGGGAGGAGACACATGAAGGGATGGATGGGAGAGTGAGCAAGGACAGTTGGGGACCAGTTTAAGGGCCATCAAAGCCGATGGGACCCAGACATCTAAACACCCCTGAAAAGACAAGCTGATCTGTCAGCAATAAAACTAACAACAGCCCAATTCCTGACAGCTCTGCCCTGCTGGCCCCCAGCACCACACCTTTATCTCCATTCCCCTGCAGTATTCCTCTGGGGGATGCTGCCCACCCTGCAAGGCAGGGACCAGCCACAGTGTCCCCCTTGCAGGGCTGCAGGGATCAGGGTGTGTTAGTTTCTCCCCAGCACCCTGTTTTCACTAATCTCTTAAGAACTCGTTCCTCTCCTCCATCAGGTCGGGTCTGATGTGGAGCAGGAGGTTCAAAGGGGCTGCCAGGCAGCAATGGAGCTCACTGCCAAGTCCCCATG
>NW_008691532.1:357-4284 GCF_000695815.1 Acanthisitta chloris | reverse complement strand
CCCCCCCCCCCCCCCCCCCCCCGAAAAAATCAAACTGAAAAATAAGGGAAGATGCTCTGGCTTGTGCCATGGGCAGGCATCAACTTGCCTGCAGCCACCTGCCAGGCACAGGGACGGCTCCAGTCCAGCAGCTCCTGACACATCACAAGCAGACGGCAAGAGCACAGTGCCCATGATGGCAGAACAGAGCGCTCCTCCACTGCCCACCCTAATGGAAAACCCACCGACACTGGCTGTTGCTTGAAACAGTTCCTCACCTAGCCCCAGAAACCTTGCTCAGAGCTGGCCTAGGAGGGAAAGGTGTAAGGAGGGAGGCTGAAGGGCAAACACATGCAGCTCAGTGGTGGGACCAAGAGCACTAAGGGATGCTGTGGTCAGTCCAGCCCCAGAACAGAGCAGCAAACCTCCCCTTGCAGGACCAATTCCTCATGTGCTGGAGGCCATTTGGCTTTTATAAGACAGCAGTGAGGTCAATTCCCCCATGGCTTTTCCCTCCCGTGCAGCACATCTCTCCCCTGTGGAAGCCCCACGGCAGCAGCCCTGGGCTGACCCTGCAGCCTGGGAGCACCTGAGAGCCTAGCCTGGAGCTGTGCAGGAACTGGGAAGTGAAACCGGATGGTGCCGAGACTCGGTGGCCTGGCTCTGACTTCACCCGGCGCCAGCACGACTCCACATCCACGGGGGCGGCAGGGTGCAGCCACCAAGCCCCGGGATGTGGGATGCAGACCCCTGGAGCTCCCACCTCCTCCATCGCGAGGAAGAGGTAGGCTCGGTGCTTGCATCATCACCCCTAAATCCCAACATTTCCCATCTTTTCCTGCCTCGTTTGCAGCATGACAAGCTTCACTACTTGCCGGCTGCCCCTCGGCAGCCTGGACAGACAGACAGCCTTCCACATCACAGCAAATTCTCCCAGCAAGGGGGCGTCTCCATCCAAGTGGCTCAGCGCTGGATGCGATCTGCAATTCAGCCTTCAAAGGCTTGGTGGCTGAAGCACATCATCTTCTCGGCAGAAGCAGCAAAATAATTGTAGAATTAAATTCCCAGGAACAATTAGAAAGAAAACGAGGAAAAAAAAATCTCAACCCTAAATGTAAAGGGACATCTCAAAGCCAGCAAATTTCAGGGCTTTTTGAGGCATCTGAATCCATTTGCTTGTCCCTGTGGCAGCACTGTGTTTCATTTCACTGGGCTCACACAATGCAAGACAAGGAATTAACTCGGGTGTTTATTTAGAGCCGGTTTGTCTTCCAGTTTTTTTTTCAAAGACAGGTTGGAGTTTCAAAGATGTTTCTTGGCAATGTCTGGGGTTCCCACCATTGGCATGGCATAGGGCTTTCCCAAGGGGAAGCCAAGGCTCAGAAATCATACATGACCTGGGGTCCCCTTGGAAGTGGGGCTAAGAGGTAGACTAAAACCCAGCTTGTCTGGAGTGAACATGGGACCTTCTGCTGCAATCCTGTCCCGCTCCCTTTTATTTATTCCAAAAATAAACTGTTTTCTTTTCCAAAGTCCAGCAAAAACAGATGACGGGAGCAGTTTTAGGGATTCCAGCCTCAACAATCACTTTTTTCCTTCGCTTTCCCTTCAATAAAGCCTTGATTTGGGGTCAAACCCAGTTTGATACTCAACTTTGTGTTCAAAACTGCACAGCATGAAGCAGTAGTATCTGGCCTTTCCCACAGTTTGCATACCACCAGCTTTGCTGCCCCAAAATCAGTTCCCCACATTATTTACATGGGTTGAGCTTTACAACAGGCAAATCCTCCATCAGGTAACAGGAGGTGAGATTGTACGGGGGGGGGGGGGAGCTTTTAAGCAACAAGAAAAGCAGAACGTGGAGCATACCCTGAATTGCCAGGCAACATCCTGGCCCCTGCACCAGTGGGTAACACGGTGCCTAAAATCCTCAGCCTCCTCCATGTCCGAGCAGCAGAGCTCAGGCCTCAGGAAGGAGAGGATGGTTTTGGTGATGACCTTGCTATGGAAAAGTCCTAATGCTTGTAAATCACCAGGAGCTGGTGACACAGCCAGGTGGGGAGGGAAGGTGACAGCAGCATTTCCTCTTAAAGCACCAGTTGGGCAAGGAGCTCTCACCTTTGAACAGGAACAGGCACTCACCCCACACCACTGCCACCACTGCCAGGGGGGACTTTCACAACAGGGGCACATAAAAACATCTGCGGGCATCATCCCCTCCAGTCCGAGAGGCCGTGGGGCTCCCGGGACGGGTTCCAAACCGCCCATCACATGAGCCGCTTCCCAACAAGTCTCGTCAGGATGCCAAGCAGAGCCGGCGGGCAAGCACAGGGAGGGAAATTCCCTGCACGCGGCCAGGCGAGGCTGGCACCGCGTCTCCACTGCACCCACCGCTGCCCTCCTGCACGGGGTGCCGGCACAGGCCCCCTGCCAGCCCCGCTGAGCACACCTGGATGCTTTTTCCCAGCACTCGACCTGCCAGATTTGCTGAATAAACCTCCCAGCTCCAACAAACCCGCTGAATTCCTGGCAGGTAAAGTGGTGAAAGGTTCAAAGGGATGTTGGAAAAGGAAGGGGGGGAGAACAAGCCTACAACACAAAGCCTCATCTGCAAGAACCGAAAGTGTTGTTTGGGTTGGGTTTTTTTCCCCTCAGGTTGCAACACAAAGTCACGATAGGGATCTCTCCTGCTGGGGGGCAGCTCCCTGCCCCTCATCCCTCCGGGCAGAGCACGCCTGGCCAAACCGAGATGAAGCAGAGACCTGTCCTGCAGGACACACACACAGCATCACTGCAGTCACCATGCTCATCCCACCCAGGTCTGGGGTTCAGGCAGAGGGTCCCAGCCCGTGCCTGCTGCAGAGGGAAGCAAAGCAGCCAGAGCCCACAGTGACTGACCAGCTGGCACCAAAAATGCTGCTGTTGTTATTAATAATTACCCTGCATCTGAGCAAACCTGCACTCCTCATCCATTTTGGGAAGCCTCTTTGTCTTTAGAGACTGTTTATCTTGGCACCTGAAGAGCCTTTTCAAGGTTCCCCCTCCCACTTCATGCTCTCGGTTTTAAAGGCCAGGTGCAAGTGCCCACCTGGGCACTAACGGAGAGAGCAAAGAGAGCCTCAAATCCCAGTGCTGCCTGGCTGTACGGCAGGTATCTTCTACCCTTCGACTGGCAAGGAGATGCAGCTCAACCCCAATGCAGAGAAGTCCCCAGCACAAGCTAGTCTGTTTTGCCTGAGGGCATCTGCAGCCCCAACGACGATCAATCCGAGTCAAAGCTCAGGCAAGCCACATTCCATGCCCACCCCCTGATTTCCAAAGGAAAGGAGAAGGGGGCAGGGATTGCACAGCACCACCCGCATCGGTTTAGTATCTTGTCCCAGCCATCTGAAACACCAGCTGCCCCCAGGTAATGCTCAGCTTCCCCAAACACTCCCACTAGTCCCTCCCTGCAGACCCCGATTCCCCCAACCTGCTGGGGAAGGGAGGGGCTGTATCCAGTCCTCCCCTCCTGGAGCTGATGCCCTGTCTGTCTGCAATTCCCTCGATCGTGTCGCACCCTCACCATGACCCCCAGTCACTCCTACCCAGGTCCCCCCGCCCAGCGTCACCCACACCTGTCCCCAAAGGAAGCTCCCTGCAGTGCCACCAGATCCAGCATATCCCACCTCCCCTCCCCCAAATTCTCACCTGCATCAGACCTACCCTGAACCCCTCTCCATACTGTCTCCAAGGCTCTGCCCTCTTGTTTCCCCCAAGGCATCGTTCCCTGGACTTCAACCCCAGCAGGTCAGCATCCTGCTCCTCCTTCTAGGGACCTTGCCTGTCGGTGCAGCACCTATACCCATGCCCGTGGCCTGAGCAACCGGATCCAGCACCCCAGATCCTGCCTGTGGACTCAGCACACAGACCCAGCAGCTGAGCACGTAGACCCAGCACAGCCACTCC
>NW_008691532.1:0-247 GCF_000695815.1 Acanthisitta chloris | reverse complement strand
CCCCGCCTGTCGATTCGGCACCCGGACCCAGCACTCCTAATCCTGCTGTGGACCCAAACCGAGACCCAGCACCCTGACTCGGCACCCAAGATCCTGCCTGTGGACTCATCACCCGGATCCAGCACCCCAACCCTTCCAGCAGACCCAGACACGACCCTGAGCGAGCACCCCGGACCCTACCAAAGGACTCAACACCCGCACTCAGCACCCCAAATCCTGCCTGCGGACTCGGCCCCCAGCACGCAGT
>NW_008691531.1:0-2207 GCF_000695815.1 Acanthisitta chloris | reverse complement strand
ACACCTGTCTCTCAAACCGAGACAGCATGGTTCCCCTACCACTGTGCCCACTCCCCCCAGCTCCCCATGTCCCCAGGAGGCAGAGCCACTCAGGTGCCCTAGCCCAGAGTGGCGCGCGGCAAGCAGCCTCCTCTGGGGCAATGGAGCTGTTGCTGCACCCCTAGCTCTGGCTGCTCAGCACTGACACAGCCCCCAGGATGCTCTGCCAGGAGCCAGAGGCTGCCCTAGACTGCTCTGCCCCATCAGTGACCCTGGTACGGGTACCTGTTCTGCTGTCCCAGGGAGCCCACAGCACACCCTGGGCTGTGCCCCCTCCTGCCAGGCCACTGCCTGCACAGAGCACCAGAAACCCCTGTCCCTACCTGAAGCAGAAGCAGCACATGGCAGCTCCCAATGGGATACAGAAAACCTGCCACATGGAGACATCCTCATGGGGGGACACCATCCTGTCCATCCCTGCTGAGCCCACAGGGCAGTGCCCAGCTCCCTCCCACCTCACCAAGGCCCCATTGCTGCATTGTACCCACCTCACCCTTCACCTGTGCTTTACAATACTTTTGTGATAAGATCCTGCCTTGGATCTTCTGTGTGAGGAAGGTGCAGGCACAGCTGGGGCTGTCCCTGGCAAGGGGCTATGGGCAGGAACTGGGGCTGCCAGGGCAGAGATCAGGCAGGAAAAGCCACCTCCGCTCCCAACTGTCTGTGGTCGCTCCTGCAAGACATAGCTGTGGTGGTGGTGATGCTGCTGTGCCCTGGCGCTGAGAACGAGGTCAGACACGGGGTGGTGGCAGGGCTGTTGCCCTAGCAATGCTGGGGAGACGGCAGGGGGAAACATATCCTGTGTGTGCCAAGAAAAGAACTGGACACTGAGCCACCCCAGTGGCAGGTGAAGATTTAATGGGGTGGCAGAGAGCGGGGTGGGGTGGGCAGCCCCAGCTGGTGCAGGGTGCGCAGGAAGTAGGGTGGTGGTGGGGCACAGAGGGGGCCCTCGGGCAGCACCAGCTCCTGCAGGTGGATGTGGAGCGGGAGGCGACGGAGCTGTCGCGGTGAAAGCCCCAGCCGGGACATCAACTCCTCGTCCAGCACCTACAATGTAGGTGGGCAGCTCAGTAGGATCCCTGGGGGCTGTGCTGAAGCCCCTATCCAGCATCCACCTTGGCCACATACCTGTGTGTGGGTCGGGGCAGCCTCAGGGGTCAGAAGGAAGGGCACCTCCAGCACCTTGCCCACGCGAGATGAGTGCTTGTGGTCACCCAGGGCTGGACACAGTAGCAGCGTCAGATGCACCTGGAGCTGCTCTGGGAAGGCTGGGGAGGCACAAGGGGAAGGTGAGATTGCATTGGTAGGGAAGCATGGCTGAGGGATGGGGGTATCGAGGGGCTACTCACCTGTCCTGGGCTGGAGCTGGAGGAGGGCACAGCCCCCCTTGGCACCCAGCACCCGGTAGCGTGTCAGGGTGTTCTTCACCTCCTTCCTGGCCAGGCTGTGACGTCCCGGGGCTAGCACTGGCACCACCTGCAGAGCACAGCCCTCAGCACTCCCCGGGACACCCTCTGCCCTCCCCTTACCATGGCAGTGTCACCCTGCTGCTGCCAGCACAGCCCAGTGCGGATCTCGCCCTCTGCCTCTGCTGGGACTCCCACGGTGACTGCGCTGCAGGGAGAGGTGGTGAGGAGGGGACAGGACCCCCATGCCAGCACAGCAGGGTCTCAGGGACTCACTGGTATGTGGCAGGGTACTGGCCTCTCTGGCGGGCACTGGTGAAGAACTGCTGGAGCTGCTTGGTGGTGTGGTAGCAGCCAGACAGGAGAACAAGACCAGAACACTCCCTGTGGGACACGGCAGCTCTGAGCCCTGGGGCTAAGGAGAGCATCTCCTCTCTGCCCCAGGACCCCCAACCATACCTGGTGGGAGCCTTCACCACATGGAGCTCATCAGAGAAGTCCAAGCGTCGTCTCAGCTCTGGCAGCAGTGTATCCAGGCTTAGCTCCCCGGGGCTCCCTGCAGAGAGGTTGGGGTTCAGCACCCACTGAGCCCCCCAAAGCAGGTACCCCCACTCACATTAGACCCCCCTTCCTGTGCCATACTCACCCAGGACGGGCAGGCCTGGGGGCTTGCTCAGCACCAGCAGAGCTCCTGGTGAAGGGAAGCTTGGTCAGGATGTGGCTCCCCCACTGTTCCCCTTGCCTCCATCCCCTCTGCCCCCC
>NW_008691530.1:0-885 GCF_000695815.1 Acanthisitta chloris | reverse complement strand
TGGCAGGACAGGATTGATTTCTTCTCCTTCAGCCCTTCCCTTCATGCCTTCCCTTCACTCAGCCCCAAGAGTCCTCCTTCCTTCAGCCCCAAGCGTCCTTGAGCTGGGAGATTTCCTTAAAGAGGGTTGAGGAGTGCTACACAAACAGGGAATTAATCCCTTGAGGGGAGGTAGGAGATTTCCCTGGAGAGGGTTGAGGAATGCTCCTTAAACAGTTTTCTTTTCAGCCTTCTCTCTGCTTGCTGGGTTGTGTGTATATCCTTCAGTGCCACCAAAGCAGCTCTCGTATGGGCAGGAAATACCAGGACACAGGAAAGCAAGAAATTAAATGAGATGGGATTAGAAAAGTCAAAGGCACCTCCTAAGCAAGTGTTGGAAGCTTTACAGGAGCTGTTCTATATTCTTTAAAGACCTTGGACTCTAACTCTTTCATACCAGGGAAGGTGTTGAGAAGATAAAATCATACAGCCCTTCCACAAACAATTTGGTCTCCAAACACAGAGGAGGTAAGTTGTCCAGGTTCTCTGGATCCTTTCCCTTCCTCTTCTTTACTTTTCCCAATTTCCTTTCCTCCTTTTTCCATCCTTCTTCTTGAACAAACATGAAAATACAAAAACATATTTCCAATGAAGTTGTCAACCATCTCTGGCTCTCTTTGGCCAAAACCATGGACAGAGCTAGTTCTGCTGTCCCACATTAGGTTATTTCATTCTGTTTCCCATTAACTACTTGAGATTTTAGGGAAAAAAACCACTTGCAATAAGGACATGGTGCAATTTCTAATCCTTTTTTTGAAGTTATAACAGTCCACACCGTATTTATTTCATACTGCAATTGCGTTATATCATGTACCTCTAGTCTAGCCCTGAACAGACACTTGTAGAG
>NW_008691529.1:0-527 GCF_000695815.1 Acanthisitta chloris | reverse complement strand
CCATGGAAGAGGTTGACCATGACCATGAGGATGGGACATGACCTTGAAGATGTTGACCATGACCATGGAAGAGGTTGGCCATGACCATGGAAGAGGTTGACCATGACCCTAGAGGTTGGACATGACCATGGAAGACAACGTCCACCATTTTGTTGCTGCAGTTGATATTGGAACTCACCTGCACCGACGTATCCACCGCGTTGAGGTCGATTGGATGTTCCCGTTGGCTCAGATCTCCTGAAGGACACAAAGTTGGGTGAGGATGAAGAACATCAACCCAACTCCACCCAACCTTTTTCCACCACCAAAACCTTCTCCACCAACCTCTTCTCCAGTCGCTCTGGACGTTCCACTCAGCGTCGCCGTCCTCGTACCACGTCTCCATCACCATCTGCTCCTTACTGACCCGAGGGGACGACACCAGGAGGTCATGACCTGGCCTAGGTCCCCCAGCAACTCCAGAAGACCAAGGTCCACCAGTAGGAACTCAACCAGGTTGGAGGACCAGGCCAAGATGACCACCCAAG
>NW_008691528.1:22832-30030 GCF_000695815.1 Acanthisitta chloris | reverse complement strand
TGACAATACTTTTTTTGGTTTGTTTAAGAGTTCTGAAGTATTTTTGAGAGGCATCTTGGACGATGAAGAAAGAAATTTTCATAGCAGAGAGGAATTTGTGGGAACCTTAGCAACGTGTCAGGCTCCAAAGTATTTAGATCAGAATGGTCTTGTCAAAACCAGTAAAACTCTAACTCACTTCTTTAAAGTCAGAGGCTGTTTGGGGTTAAAGTGCCAATGTAAAAAATGAAACAAATGGTATTTTTGAAATATGTTCATTAAGTAAAAATAAATAGCTTAAGGTTAGAGTTCTAAAAGCAAAATTTAATAAATTAATATATGCATGCCAGATAAAAATACAAAATTACAATTGAAATAGCAATAATAATAAAGGAACACTGTTCAGTATTGCAGATTTCACTGCAACCACCATAAACATCATGGAGAATTGCTTAAAGTAACACTTAAAGTACAACTTTGTTTCTGTTAAAAACAAATTACTATATGATGAAAAAATGGAAAGAAACCCAAGAAGAAATCAGCCCCAAAAGTGGAAGAGAATATGAAATGTCAATAAATGGCCATAGGCTCCATTTCACATAAGTCTGCCTTCTTTTTAGTATCAGAAACCAATTACATAGAACAAAAAAGCAAATTCACAACAGGTTTACACGGAGAAACATGCTGAATTACAATCACAAACTATCCAGAACAAAGATGCTGCACCAGTTCAGTTGTTTTCTTCATGGAATGAGTCTCACCAGAACAGGGAGAACAGGGAGCAAATCATGCAATAGCTTTAGGCTTTTTGTTTTTTATTTTAACATGATAAACACCCAGGATTACTAGTACTGGAAAGTATGTGTTAAACTTTTTCAACATCAGCTGAATGGCACTACAGAAATGACAAAGAGTTCCTTCATTTTTATCTTGAATACATCGAAAGCCCTAGCAAATATGGAATTCAGCGACAAGAGCCATTAAATTACTTTAAAATATTCCTTCATCCATAGAACACTGTTGCTTCCTTTTTTTATTACAAAACCCCCAAAATATTCAAAATAAAATGTCTTCATTTTTTATAAGCATCTCCACCACAAGTCTCTGATAACGGATGTCATTCAACGCAGCCATCGCATCCAGCTCTGGCGCTCTCATAAGAGTTGGTCCAAAAACTATGCCCAGGTTCTCTGCACTCATCAGATTTTCCTTTTCATGGAGTGTTACTCTGAAAAAAAAAAGAAGAGACAATGATTTTCATATTTCTTCTGGGCCAAACTATGCTTGGACATGTTGAAAACCAGGGAAACTGGACAGAAATGTGTTCCTTGCCCCAAAGCCTAGGAGAGGCTAGAGAGACTCCAGCAGCACACATATGGGAGTGGCAGGTGAAACACCCAGAAGTAAGTAAAAGCAAATGCTGTGTAGGTTTGTTGTGAGTCAGTGTCTCTGTCCTCCTGCCATGCACACAGACCATGCTCACTCGCACTGCGTGAACAAATCCTTTGGTATACAACAAGTAAGGCCTCAACATTTTTTCTTTTATTTTTCCCTCTCTGCCTTAATTTTTATTTCAGACCAAGTCAGACTGAGGTTACCAAGCTGCTTTGTCTCCAGGCTGTAAATAAATTACCTGAATTCAGCAGCAAGGCAACAGCCTGTCGAGCATGACACCTCCTTTCAGCAAAAGTATTAAAACAGTCTAAACAGAGTGAATTTTGACACCCTTCTACCTTATCATTTACCTATACCAGAAATATGACGTGCAAAAGCAACTTCCTAACTAGAGCAGCAATAGCTGCTCTTGAACAGGGTGAGGAAAAATTAACTTCACAAGCTGTAAGGTGGGTTTTTTTGTTCCTGTGTCTCTCATCTCTGTGTCTGTTCTGAAACATCCATTAGAAATGTCATTGAAATAGATGGACAAATCAGGCAGAAACTCTGGAGCTGAGTTTTGCCTGAGGCACTCAGCAGAGTCAACATATTCCTACTTGTAGAATAACTACAAAAGGAAAAAAGCAGAAGAGAGTTTAAAATAAAGTATTTTTCTAAAGAAAGGGAATGATTCTTATATATTGACAATAGGTTCATGCTACTCAAGAAACTAAAATGGATACTCTAACATGCAACACTGTTTTTTCCCCTGCTTTCCTGAAAGAAATAGAACCTGTGCTGTTGTACTGGATATTCATCCATCAGACTCTCTTTAACAATTTTTTAGCCTACTAACCAACTTCAGTCATGTCTTGGGGAGCAGGAGAATTCTCAGACAGAACTTATGCCCCTAGAGTTTTGAGAAGGCAGCAGGTGGAACAAGAAGCTCCTCAGTGCTGGACCAGAGCTCACTGGCTGGAGGGACAGTTAACATTGTGCCTAATCAGACTTCACGGAGAAAGACACCATCTATAGCCATTAAACTGTGTTAGTCCCTTGCCCAGGGAGTGACTTGTCACTCCCAGAGGTATGAATGGCTTTTTTAACCAAAAATATTCACTGTAACCTTAAATACAGAGCAAATTTGTTAGGCAGATGACTTTTGTCCTTCAAAACTGTGGGGTTTGTTTACTTATTTCCTGTAAGTGCTTTGCAATTGCTTTAACAGGGATAAACACCTGAGTTTGGCAATTTGGTATTATGCACACCACCACTCCCCACCACAGTCCATCTCCAGGATTTGGTGGGCTTTTCTTAGGCTTTTCTGGAGGTGTTAACATGGACTTGGCTAAAAATAAGTTTGGCTTGGAGTTCTTTCCAGCTATTCCACCTACCTCTTCAGATGTGCCATGAGATACCGTAACGTTTCACAGTGTGCAGGTGGCAGAAGTTTCAGTGCCTCATGGAGAATTTCCAGCTGTTCATCCGGATCGGTGGTTTCTGAAAGACAGAAGTTCAACTGTCACCACATGTGCAGCCAGAATTCACACACAAAAAGACAGCTGGTGGCCTGCAGAGGAGATAGGGTCTCACAGCTCTGCTGGATTACTCACGGTGGAGGATTTGCCTGACTGAAGAGGTGCTCAGAGCACCATCAGGACGTGACTGGTTTTGGACAAAGAAAACTCCCCAAAGCAAACTGCACTCCACCAAAAGATTCCCTGCAGCATACTAAAAAAATTCCTCTGGCAATCCTTGCTGACTGGACTAGTTTTACACAAATAATCTACAGGTGCAGCTCTGGGAGAGCAGAAGGTACTGGGAACTTTGCCATAAGTGCCTTTGGCTGTCTCCATACTCCTTGGAAAGAGCCTTCTCCAAAGGAGCACTAAGGCTGGCATCCAGCCCTTGCTTTCCACCCATGACTACCTCACACCTTTCCAGGTGTGGCTGGTGTGGCTACTACATTGCCAGGATGTTTGGGAGAGATGTTCCAGCTGGGCTTACTGCTGTGCTTGCAGATCCACTGTCTGCAAGGCCAGCCCTGAAGGTGGCCTTAGGATGGACAACTCCAGAAACAAGTGACATCTTATTTCTAAGCATTTCTGTACATCACCTCCTTTCTGGCAACATAGACCTAACAGACTTTAAATGCCACTGTCAAGTACCAGGGATTCATGCAAGACACACAAGCAATGTAATCTGTAAGGTGTGGTGAAAAGGAAGCATTCCTGGCAACAAAGGCAAAGCAAAATGTAACCATGATCATGTGCAGTGCATATTTACTCCTGCAGTCCTTACTAAACAGGGCATGCAGGGTAAGAGCTGATGGGATAGCTATTAAATGAATAGCAGTACAGCACAAAAGGAAGATGAAAAGGCTGAGAATGAAAACCAGGAACAAAATGTGTTGCACTTACTTGCAGACTCTATAAACTTTGGGTAGGCATCATATGTGATGAGTGGAATTGGCAAATCCCTGAAGTACAGTTTAAGTGCACCAGTGATAATATTGATATCTTCATACATATTCACAGAAATATCAGCTTTTTCCCCATCTGTGTGGAGAAGGCACTGACATTAAAGCCTTGGAAATGTAAACAGATGTAAAACGGCATTCAAAAGAAAAGTAGTAACTTGGTTAAGCAAACATTATTGAAAAGGACATGACTACACGTTTTGGCTTTTACAAGCACAATGAAGTTACTGGACTGTGAAATTCACTGTTTCAGGGTGAAAACCTCGAGCATTTTATAAAGAAACACATCCTTTCTTTGTTTCAAATACTGACCAAAAAATACAGGTTTTTTTTTTTAAGCCTGATCTAGCAGTATCTGTCTGGTATTAATGTGTGGATGTTTAGCTACTTCTGAACACATTGAGCTGCCAAACAACACATTTGTCAGCATTGAATGAGAAATCAGGGAAATATGGGAAAAAAAGTAAAAGTCAGAAAACCAACTTAGTCCACAGCCTCCCTATTTTATAGGAAAAACATGTGTTCACCATTTAGCTACAACACACTACCTACTCCTGACTGCAGCGGACACAGATCCAGAACTTGGCTTCTCCAGCACATCCCCACCCTGCTAATGCTGCAGAGGAGACAGATGTTGTCTGAATAGGTCCAGTCCTCTGGAGAAACAGGAAAGAGAGTTTCCAGCATGGATTTTGGCCTTGTTTTCTACTGGGACAGTAGGAGTGCAGCTGGAAAGTCTTTAATTTCCCCACTGCCTTTTCTCAGGAAGAAGAGTTCGTTCTCTTTTGACCTTCTTTTAGTCTGTAATAATTCAAACTTTGTTTGCACTATTGCATTCATCTTATTATTTTGGAGCTTTCATCCAGAAAGATGGATTTAAGTTGCACAGGCCTCTTAAGGCACTTCAGCACTCGACCTCTATCCCTCCCCCACCCCTCTGAGCATAGTTTTACTTGCAAACTAGGGCAGTAGTTCAGAAAGCTTTGTCCTTTCCTACACACATGGTTACTGGAGCACAGACACTGATGGAAGGAGAAAAGTAGATTTTTGTAATAAAGGCCAAAGTGAAGCTGATATGCTTTTCTGATGGGGAGTCTCCCCTCCTGCTAGCACAGCCGTAGGACTCCTTCAGACCACTGGTGCAGTGGAGCATGAGACAGACAGAGGCTGTGCAGAAAAGCTGTGTATATTTAATACATCAGCACAAAGTTCCAGCACGGAGGAAAGACCATACCTCTGTCAAATGCCATTTTGACATCTTCAATAAGATCACTAAATCCTGAGACTCTGTACAGTCCTTCGGAATTAAGACCTGCAATAAATATTTCAACAAGATTAAAATTAGTCTTGATTTTACTCTTTCCTTCCATGCAGTTCTTCCCTTGCCAGGTTTTTTCATTTAAGGCAGAAGCAGCAGCCATGTTTTAAAAGCCTCATCAGCTTTTTCTTTCAGAATGAAACCTTATCCTGGGTTTTTAACCCTGCCCCTTGTAGTAGCTGCCTTGTTATATCAGCACTGAATTATGTTTACACAAATTATTTCTGAGCTGAAGAAACATATTAAACCAATTAAAACTGATTTAAAAATAACTGAGATTAGCATACTTGATGATCAGTCATTATTTCAGAATGAAAACAAATATGCTAATTCTAGAAAGGGATACTCAGTGTGGGCTGAGGGAAAATATCAATACTAACTGCCTTTGTTTTACCACATTCTCTCACATTTTAAAATAAATATATTACTGGAAAGATAGGCACCAATATAGAACTATAAAGCAGCAACTGTCCATTAAGCAATTTCTAGCAGAATCTATAAAAGTTATAAATGGGTATGAACCATCAAATAATGCAAAGTATAAGATCAGCTGTGCGGGGTAATTGGCAGTCATAAAATGCCTTGTGCAAATCTGTTTTGAGCAATCATACATTCAGCAGAAACCCACATGACCCAGATCAATCTAAAGGGATTATCAGTAAAGCAACAAAAGCCCATTAACAATGCCTTACCTCTAGATTCAATTTCCCTAATGCACATATCTACTACCATTGGTCTCTTAGTGAAGTGTGCTTTGACTAGCGTGGTAAGGTCACAGCTGTACACCTTTTTGACATGCTTCAGGTCTGGCTTGCAGTCATTTGGGACCATCTTGGAACATTGCTTGTGCACATTTAAACCACAATCTGAGGGGAAAATGAAAAGATGATCAGGCTGGTGTTTGGTGAAAACGTATTGCAAGGTCAGTCCTGTGGAGTACCTATGGCTCCCGCAGGATCTGACCTCAGCTCGTCACTGTTACTTCTGTTGAGGGCTCTTAACCATCAAATGGGTGAGGTAGGGACAGCCCGGAATTAAGAAGGATTTTCTACCCAAGATATTCCTTCTACCCCTGGAAGTCCTTAATACAGAGTGCCAAACTTTCCATATGGTTCTTTTGAATCAGGAGCTAGGGTTAAATTATGTTCTCCACCACTATTACGTACATTGCTGTCACAATCTAACTTTCTTGCAAAGTTGCTGGGGATTTCCTAACACTTCCATCTTCAGTGTAGTCCTGGACTTTGGCACTTTAGACATCTCCTGGGGGAGATGAAGGTAGAAACCGGGTTATAACCAGGCTACAACCCCTAAGCCACATGCATTGGCAAGGCAGTGCCAAGACCTGAACCACTTCAGCTGGTTGGTGACTTCTTGCTACTGAACAATTGACAAAGGGCTTTGCTAAGTCGCAGTGGCTGCAATTGATGCTGTTTCACAGTGTTTCTGAAACAGTGTTGTAAGGCACCAAAATGATGGATCCTATTTACTTTAAAATGACAAAACCAAACAACTCAACAGTTTTCCTGTAAATATACTGAGAATGAGATTTAGTTTAAGTGAAACTTAATTGAAATCAGGTTATAGAAAAATATTTGTTCTGCCTAAACGCCACTCAGAACACAATGCTCATGGTTTGAGAAGGAAAAACCTGGGAAACCACCACCTATTGTACAATGAGGATGGGAAAAGCAATACAAAGCCCTTGAAGCTAAGCCCACACTGCAATCAGCACCGTGAGACAGCAGACCTCCAGCACTGCCCCCATGACTCCCTTTTCACTGTCACCTCTCCTGTTCTGCCATGCAGACCTACAGGTGCTTGTCAGGAAATAGCAACCAGCAGCACATCACAGTCAGGGTGGTTGCCATGCTCTGGCACGCTCTTAGTACACACTGTGACTCCAGTTCTGTAAGTGCTTCTGTACCTTGCTGCATTGCCACTCGGAGTCTCCCGGATTTCTGCACGATTAAGGGATGTAGCAGCTTGAAGGATCAATACACTTACGAAATTCTGTACTTTCTTCTCCCACTGCAGTACTGAGTATC
>NW_008691528.1:15113-22811 GCF_000695815.1 Acanthisitta chloris | reverse complement strand
CCTGCTGATTTTGCTAATACTTGTATTTTCATTAAAGCTCCAGATTATTTGACTTCATTCTTTCCAAAACAGTAAATGCCAGAATTTAGGGCTACGTTTAATTTCCACTAAGTCAGCTGCAGCTTGGTGCTAAAAGCCCTTTGTTTACTTAAAAGGCCTGTAAAGCAACCAGCTTCGTCACTTAGGATCCTCTCATTCCAATTAAAGTTCAACATGTCACCTTCAATCAGTCAAAACTTGCACAGGTCCTGATCCAGATGAAATGGCTGATTAGAATTCTCTTCAGCTATTTCTGTGCAGGAACAATTCCCTTACTTGTGCGGTGTGGGTAACACACAAGCAGGGAGCTGTGAAGGCTGAATTTCTCTCCTGGTTGTGATTTTGTGCTGTGAACCCCACCATGGGCAAAGCCATGAGACCCAATACGCTCCAAACATGCAGCACCCCTCGGAGTGCCAGGGCAACCTTGGAGTTCACTTTCATAGAATCACAGAATCAACCGGGTTGGAAGAGACCTCAAGGATCATTGAGTCCAACCCTACCAAGGTTACTATACCATGGCACTAAGTGCCACATCTAGTCTCATCTTGAGAACCTCCAGGGATAGTGAATCCACCACCTTTGACCCACACCTGTCTGTCTTGGAGCCCCAGACAGGGGCAGGCTGCACTGCTGTCCCTCCAGGTGTGGAGAAACAGAGTTTGGGTTCCTTCAGGAAGTCATCTCATTCCTGACAGAGAGGAAACAGTAACAGCCTTGCATTCACCTAAGACCTTGTTTAAATCCCATGTTTAATCAGACAGGACCCCAGACTGGAAGAGGTGTGACCACATGCCCAGCATCTACCCTACCTGTGGTTCTAGGGGATGGGATGAAGAAACTCTGAGCCCACCACCCAGTGCAGACAAGGGAAGCTTTACCTACACGTTAACTATCCATGCCCTGTGCCACCTTTTGCCTGAACTTTATAAAACCAAGTCCCTCTGTGCTTTAAATAGGGAACTCCAAAATGACTCAACTTCAGTCTAAAGTTTGAATACTGTGCCACTAGTAATGGCAGCACTTTTAAAAAGAAGAAGACAAAATTGTGAATAGGTGCTATCGAAGAAGTACCATCCACTCTGCTTTCAAAATAAAGATGAAGTTGTGGAGTAAAAATAATAAGTAGTCAAACAATTAGAGGCAATATCTTAACACATACACACGGGAAGCAAATTGAGACCACATAGGAAAGCTCAGTTCTTGACTTCCTTTATTTTGAAATTTAACTTTGCAGTAATAGTATTTACAAATGCAAATATGATAATTGTACATAGAATTCCTAAAATTGCTTCAAGAAGCACCTTTTCCAATGTGCATGAAATGCTCTAGTATGTCTGTCAAAAGTGATGTGTGCAAGACTGGAATGGCAGCACCTCACTCATGAGGACTCACAAACCATTCTGCAAGTGCAAATTAGCTGCTTCACACAGGCAGCAATATAGCTCAGAGTTATGTTCCTGGGAATCCAAGGATAATCAAGAATAAAATATACAAAAAAAGGAAATCCATACTCCAAAGTATCTTACACTTGACTTAGACCAATTATTGCCTTCACTGAGATCATCCTAATTATGTTTATATACAAGAAAGTTTTGTTTCATTAAAATCTCTAAGTTACAGAGATGTTTGCAGTGTGAAAACCTTGTTTCTGACAGTAATTGTGTTACTGCTAATCCCATATAGATTCATATAGGCTTTGGATCTGACCTCATTAATACCAGAACAATAATTACAAATGCAGAAGTCAACTTTTCTCCTCTCTCTTTTGTTCTTCCTTTGCATTTGATTAGACCTTATACCAGCCCATTGCTTAAGGGCTTACCAACACTCTTGAGAAACATTTAAAACCTAGAAGTATTTCAGATATTTAATGTTTAGAAAATGTGTGAACATTACATTCAATATTCTTGGGCTGTGTGGTGTTCTTCTAGCAACCTCTTTGCCACTTATGTAAGTGTAGGAGACCACCTTACTTTAGCAATTCCACAACAATAAATACATTCAGGAGATTTCAGTGAATTTGCATCAGAAAAATTGTAGGTTTTCTCCAATAAAGAAGCTGAAACTCACCAACTCTGTGCTCCCTAACAAGCAGGCTCCTCTCCCAAGCTAACAATACTTGATCAAACACAGAACACAGATGTCTCTGTCACTAGTCTCTGGTCAGTTGATAACTTAGGATGAAGGATGATACCTTGCTAACTCCAGCAAGGGCAAAAACACCATGCCAGGAGGGCATTCCTCACCTCCACCGAGCACTGTGAATGTGCCACTTTTGTACTTAACTACACTTGTCTTACTTGTTAGTTCTAAAAGGTGGGACTTATGCTGAAAATTGAATATTATTAGATTAAAAATGTCCTCTGTTCTCATTGCAGATGGTTTGAAAGCTTCAAAACCCATTATTTTAGGATCAATTAGGAAGGAACAAGAAAGCCAAGTCCTTAATCTCTCTGTGTGCTGTTGTGTGGTGAAGTCTTAGGACTGGACTGCTTGCCTTCTTCACACATGAGCTTCGTGATTTGGCTGGGTTCATTAAGACCAAGAGGATTAATGTAATTTCAAACTGAGGGTCTATTTACTTTTGGTTATGTCAAAATAAATCCAGAATAACTAAATTGGTGTTAGCAACTTTACTCTGGTTCTAAAGTAACCAGAAGCCTTATCCATTTCTTACAAAAGTTCATGAGTGCTTACCTGCTGGGTACCTATATAAATTGGTGAGGAGTTACAGAAAAATCCCCCTAAAGCATTATATCTGCTGATAAATCCTATAATGATACAGGACAGATGTAAAAGATGCAGTCATGAACCCTTGCAGGCCAATAGTAAAACTTCTGCTGACTTCAGTTAATCAGAATTTCACCTTATACAGAGACCTAGCATTATAAGTCACTATTACTATTTCTTTTTACAGTGCTATCAAACTGTGGCCACCTTTCAAATACACGACATGTGACCAAAACCAGTGCAGTCATAAATTCAAGAGTTTATAGGAAGTTTGAAAATTTAAGTGGGGTGGGAAGAAAGTAATTTTAGATGACAGGTTTAAAAGTCTGTGATAAGCTGCCCTGGCTTTAATAGCATATTGATCTAGGAGTTCAGGTGGGCTGTGAGATTACTTCTATGAGAGGTATTAAATTTAAAACCAGACTGACAATAGTTTACTATGATATCTAGAAAAAGCTTTAGTAATGTTTTAGAAACAGCTAATACTGATGTCAGTACATTGGGCTGAAAGAACAAATAACATGTTCATATTAATGCATGAGCAGAGCCAAAAGATATATGTACGTTGATACTGCCCCATGAGCACACATTACAAATATTTGCAGAGACTAAAATATACTTAGCTGTCTCTTTTTGTTATACTGCTGATTTGACTTCAGTCAGTTTTAGATTTCCTTTGCTTTCTGATTTACTGGCTAACACGGCTGCTGATCATGCTCCAGTGGAAAGATACTGTGTGCTACATACATCATTCTAATTATATTTCTGGATTAGCCCAAAGGAAATTTATGCATTCTATCAGTCTGAAGAGCAGCTTCAAAAGCTAAAATGCAGATTTACATTATCTGCAAAAAGTTCTGAAAGATTCTTCAGAGGTTTATGGTAAGTGTAGGAGGGTGGGAAGCGTGGAGCTGTCATGCTGGCACCGTGCAGTGCCTTGGGCTGGTCCACTGCAGCACCTGCCAGACAGGACAACACCCTGACATTTGGTGAGCCAACACAAGAAGATGATGGGCTGTACACAGGCACAAAGTACTGGCATCACTACTTTTACAAGGGTGAACAGGTTAGAAACGAATTTGCTCTCATAAATCACTCATGAGCTAGTAGCTTTCCCTGAATTATTTACTGTTCTTTTCTATAGCAGAGGAAGCAATGCTTTCTGTTTTGTTGCATGCAGTGTGTTCAAACAAGCAGGCGAATGTAGCAATCCCACTGGCCCCACGTGCTGCACTTTGTGCTTCCAAGTACAATGCAGGGTATGCTGTGCAGGTCTGCTCTCTTCCTCCTCCTTGGCAGAGCTGTTTCAACCCAGGAGCTGCCATACTGCCTCACATATGTGCTATTTATTAATGTGCAATGCAGATCTGGAAGTAACCTTGGTTCCACCAGAGTCTTAAGCCACTTCATTAAGCAGCCTCATGGCAAAAATTGCTTCCAAACATATGCGTATGCTCCCTAAAACCTGCTTTCAACCACGCCAGTATATCATGCACTGCAGGGTATATTATGCTAAGAAAGGAATTTCTAGAGGGCAGCTAGTTACTTGGCAACAAAATTACTTAATACTATAGAAAAATCAGGGCTTATGAAAGAAAAAAAGCCCATTGAACCAGCCAATTCCCCCCTATCTCAAATACACGTGTCTGTGCCTGCAAAAGCTGGACACGTTTGGTGGCAATGGTTTGATTTCATGGAATTCAGGAAAGATCAGTCAGCTTGTTCAAGAACTTCCCTGGCTTCCTGCCATGACACCTGCCCACCTCCTTGACAGCTCCCTGATGAGCCACTGGCTTGCTCAAAGCTTCCAGGTCTGCGTGGGCTTGGAGATAAAGCTGCTTTTAGGACTTAGAGTTTCAAGAATATATCGCTCCAGAATAGCTTCCCCATGGGAACAGCTCTGAAGTAAGGCTCTGCTGTCTGATTAGCATTTCAAAATTCTGGAGCTCATTCCTCACAGAAACACCATAAGATCCCGAGCTGGTGGAACCGCCTGGCAGGAAGCACACAGCTCCAACAGCATCACCACCTGCCACGGGTGGGCAGGGACTGTTCTTCAAACAGTGCCCTTCCCAGAGTCTTGACCTCTATGGCTTCGCTTTGCTCCTGTTTGCTTTTTGGGCTGCCTGGCTGTGCCCTACATGGTTAGGGAAACCATCAGAATTTGGGTGCACATTTCAGAGGAAGCCTGGATGTGTTTTTAAGGCGGTGTGGGCAGAATGGGAGCTTTTCCTGACTGAGGCATGCAAAATACCTTGGGAGTGGGCAATATGACAAGCACATGTTGCCTTTCCCTTTGCTGACTTAGGTCACAAGAGCATCAGTCATTCTTCCAGGCACTAGAAGCACGAGTGCTCTGCCTGCACAACTAATGCCTAAGGATGGTCAGGCTTCTTTGTGCTCTTCTTCATTCTTACACACCTGGAGCAACACAGGGCTGTCCAACACAAAGGATTTCACAGCAAGGTAAAACAAAACAGCAAAGGAAATGGGGCAGTTGTACACCTTTCAATTGCTGGAGAGGGAAATGGATGAAATGGGGAAATTAAACTCTTCAGCAGTAATTCACAAAACAATCCTGCTTTGAGACTGTACTTGAAAAGGAACTCCCAGGGCTTACTGTGGTCAGGGCTGGCAGCAATACTGCTTGGGCTCAGCCCATATTGCAGCTGGCTGCCCACACACTGATAGTTCAGCTGCAAGTTTACTTCTATCAGTTCTTCAGAGAGAATTTACTTGCTCCACGGAAAGCAAAAGGATAGGCAAGTGGTGGCAGGCTGAGATAGTCTGCAGCAAATCTAAGAAGGCAGCAGCAATGATTCAAGCACCATTGTCAGAGGGTCGTGCTGCATGGTGCTATGAGGAGCAGCCCAAAACACTATCAAAAGCATCCAGTGGAAGCAGTTTAAAATAAAATAAATTATCTTTAAGATAAGCTAATTTATGCTTTGAAACCAGCCTGTTAAAAAAAAAAGTCTGATTAAATTGCTTATTCTTTAAGAACAACAAGCAAAAGGGTGCAGAGCAAGGACTCAGAGCACATGTGGCAGCTCAACAAGTCTACTAATCTGCTTGTCTACCAGTTCATTTGGCTAGTACACATTAATGCTCTAGTCTCTGAGAACACACACTATTCTCTGTCAATGCTACTGGGTGTTACATGATTGTACCATTCATAAAACGAACTCCCTGGTGCATATCTGCAAATTTTCCTTGAATATTGTTATAGTTTCTCTTCTGAACAACTCTGGGCAATGGCACGAGCTCTGTGAGCATGGGGGAGCCTTACACAGGAGGAGTGTAATTAAGAATACATTCTTCTAAGTTCATGCATTGGATTTTGAGCTGCAGTAAACTCTTACGTTTTCATTAGCTTCTACTGAGCTTCAGTGTTTACACAAGGTGGTGGCATTATAATTTCAAATACTTCTTTAGTCATTTTTACTTATGGAAAAAGCCTGCAGGAAAGCCTGAGCATGCCATCAGAAAAGGCAGATTCCTTGCATACAGATGAGTCTTCATCTCAGAGAAATGTTAATGGCCTGTGGCTAGGATAAAAAAGTTGGAATGTGACCCTCTGAGGCAGTAGGGCAGATGCATATGACAAAGATTTACTCTAAGGAAGCAAATCTGTCTTTAAAGAAGTTGACAAAATAAAGATCAAATTTGAGACAACAACAACTAAGGAAAAAGAAATTATTCCTATTCTGCTAGATATACCTTCAGCAGAAGTCAGAATACATCCACCAACTAAATTTCCTACAGAATCCAAATCCTGGACATCATCCCAAGTCTTAATTTTGGAAGATAATGAAGTTCTTCCCATGTCTGGTGGCTTGTATTAATCCCTAAACCTTAGTAATTCAGACATCTTACTTCAACCAATAGCCATCCATCAGCTGTCCAACATGGTGCTTACATTTACCCCTCATTTTTATGGAAGGAAAAAATGTACCCCTCCTTCTTTGTCTGCCATAAAACCTGAACAAGGATAAGCCAGGGAGAATCCATCTTCCAGGGGCTAATCATACAGGACTGTACCTGACAAGACACTGAACACACTCAAGTCTGTCTTTTGGCAGAGAGGGACACATTCAGTCATACAGGTCTGGAACAAAGCATGAGCCAAGTTGAAGTTGCTAAGGCACCACTGCTGTTTGCTATGGCATGTGCACTGTTATCAATGTCTAGTTCTGGTTTATTGTTTTTCAAAGGGTTGGCTTAGTTTGTGTAACATAAACTATGGCCATTAGAGTAAGTCCCATCGTTTCCTCTGGCTTCTCCACCTTTCTGAAATGGGTGACATTTATATTTGTTGTCTAGTCTTGGACTGTCTCACACTTATCTTCCTGAATATTTTTGTGCTTCTGCAGAGAACAGGATTTAAAATGGTCGAGAGTAGCCCATGCAGTAATCCCTTTCTATTTGTTAAACTTATCACTTCTGTACAGCAAATAGAGTCCTCTTGAGAGGTGCAACTGTTTGCTATAAAAAGCAAATGCTTTAAAAAGTATAAAATTCCATATGATCCATGCAGCTTTGCTCATAGGTATTTGCAATAAAATGATTATACAGACCACCAGACAGATTTTTGTGGATTTCCCTGGAGTGGGATTGAACCCCATTTGAATGCAAGCGGGCTGCATCCTGCTAAAAGCTGAAATTTTTTGGTGAGTATGAACTCACTCTGAAAAGCAATGGCCTCATGTGGCCCCTGGTTTACTGTGCCTCACTGTATCCATATTAAAATGGCTCAGTTCAGAAGCAAAATGATTGCTTCTTTTTTTTTAAAGCACCCTAAGACCACATAAACTCAGCCAAACTCACAGTGCTCAAGCCTGAGCTCTTCCACACTACCATGTTAACACTGGTTACACAGGCCCTCACTGTGTGTCTGTGCACCCTCTGATGTTCCTCTGAAATGCC
>NW_008691528.1:4279-15070 GCF_000695815.1 Acanthisitta chloris | reverse complement strand
CTGTGCCTCACCTCCAGCAGTGTCTGCCCATTCCTGCCAGCTGAGGCTGTGCAAGCTGTCAGAGCCAGAAGCTTCATCCTGCCCCAACAGCTTGCTGACACTTCAGCAAGCATGGTCATACATCATTTTAAAATACAAATAAGATCATAGAGATTACTGCAATCTACCAACAATGACATGAAACCTTACACAAGACAGAAAGCCCTAATTATAGTTTCTAAACCTATGAAATCATCTAATACACATATATTCCTCTACACTGCAAGGAGGAAAAAGGACACATGCAGTATTTATTACCATTCTCACAAGGAGGAAAGAAAACCAGATTTTGGAAGCTTTTGGAAATCCACAGTTTTGAAAAATATGCATAAAACCAGAAAATCTGCTCTACTCTAGTTAAAAAACCACAAGGCAATACAAAAATCATGAGCACTTTGGGTTTAACTGTAAAAGTATTGGTATTAGTTAATTCCACAGTGCCAAGCAGCATTGCAAACCTGTTTGGTTTCATTTTTTTCTTTATAAAAGCTACACAACATTGATCTGAAAAATCTTAAGGCAAGGAAGTAAGACAGCACACTTACTGGCTGAAGTGTCATCAAAAAATGACTACTTTAATCATACAATAGTTCACAAACAAAATTAAGCTTCCTCTTTCTCTTCCATCACTGTACACCCTGTGTGAAATCAACAGCAGTAAAAAGTACTAAGAACCTTCACTCACAAGTGAAGGATGTGGCCGCAACCCTATATTCTTAGCAGAGGGAAAATACTGAGAAAGGAAATTACATTTTACATAATAATTTCTTAAAACAGAGCTGCACTCTCTAATCCATCCTGGGCAATGCAGCCTACTGATAATACTAAAATATTGCATTCAAATAATGATGGGTGAAGAATTTAAAAATACTTCAATCCTATTTGGCTAGAAATTGTTTTAAATTCCACATTACTTTGCAGTTCTGTGATAAAAAGCCTTCTTATTTGCTTGAGACAAGACTTCAGAAAGCTTTAGACAGAGGAGATTTTCTTAAATTAGCTTGAAAATTCAGTTTCCAGGGCAACGTATGCAGGTCTTCGTACATCAACATCTCTTTGCACCATTTTTATAAATGTGGCTGCTTGCTAGAATGTCATAAAATACTTTTAAAATAAACTATTTTGATCACTTTGATCCTCTTTTTTTTGGTGCCTTTGAAAAAAGCTGACTGCCCTTTCTTGTCAGAAGAATCTTATCAATAAAACTGTCAAATTCTTTTCCTTCAGGAAGGCTTTATCCCAGAAATGCCTGCAGTGACACCCATGCATGTAATACATTTCTACCAGCACCTGAATGTTTATGTAACATTTCAGTAGGCATCCCTTATTCATCATCCCTTTTCTTCCTTTCTTTTCAGTTTGCAAGTAGGAGACATGACTTTGGGTCTATGGCATGCTGGAATTCTGCTGGTTTATATTTAAAATTAACCTGGATGTCTGTCACAGCAGCAACATGCAATTTGCTGATGCTCACCTTGCACATGGAGATCTTCAGTGACTTCCTCACACCTATCAATACACAGAATGGTACAAAAGAAAGAAAGCTAACTATGCATCTACTTACTTTATCCTCCATTCTAAAAGGCTGAAAAAAAGTAATCCCTTAATTATTATTATCATTTCCTCTCTGTGAGCAAGAGATGCTCTGCATCACTGCAGTGAGTTGATGGAACAGGTACCTGAAACCATGAGCAGTAGAGTGGATACTCTTCCTTCTCCCATTTAACAAGGGCCAGATTGCACCCTTGCCCTGCAGTGTTAGGGTGGAGCAGGCAGCACATTGCACAGTGACAACATGAGGACTGTCTTAGGAAAAGAAGACTGAATGACTGTTACCTGCACATTTTACTCCCTGAGCAATGAGGCCCCACATGAAGTTGGCACAGTATTCACACCAGTGTGGGCCCCTGAACGTGTGCACCTGGAAGACAGTAGCAGAAAGGAACATTACAAAAGATGACACAACTATTTCACAGATGTCAGTACCAATGTGGCTAAACAAGGCAGAATTCCTCTTCTTTCAAGGCACCATATGCAGTTGCTGAAAGCTTCCCTTTATCACTGCAGGAAAAGAAGAAAGGAAAGTATGAAAGGTTTAACTGTCGAGACTTTTGCAGATCTGTGGGAAATGGGAGTTCCCCATTCCAAACTGTCCAGAGCAGCAGTCTGGGTCTGTGGGGGTCTGTTCCCAGACCACGTGGGGCAGAGGAGCAGTGGCAGTGCACAGGCCTTCTCCCGACTCTTGACACCCCTCTGTCTGGGCAGGGTTTTGGCCACAAGGTGAGGCTTTTGCAGCAACCATGCAAGAGCTCACCTCTCAATTTAAAATGTCTTCTGCTGTGCCCTCCCCTCCATAAGGTACTGTGTGAAATGCGTAGGGGGCTGCAAGATTTCACCTCGGGCAGAGGGAGTCCTGCCAGGCAAAAATACCAGTGCTACACAGAAATACTGCAAACGTGCTTGGGGGCTGTCCACTTTAGAATAATGCTAAAAGGAAATTAATTCTCTTCATACTAATGCTACATATTGAAAATCCAAAATGGGAAAAAAATATCCACTGAACCAGGAAAAAATTAAAAGCTGAAGAAGAAAAAGCCCCAACACTGCTCTCATTCCTGGCTCTCATGCTTGTTACAAATCCTGCAGCCTCCATTAGCTGCTTCTGATTTTATTCTGATAAAGTTCCTGCTGTAGGAAACCACAGGATTATTTACAGAGAAAACCATTACTTCCTTAGCCAGTGTAAAAGGCTTTGAGCCTCTATTTAGAACAGACAGGCTGACAAAAAAAAGCAGTAACTGATGATCATAAAGAAATGAAATTTGCAGTGAAATGCAGTAAAAATGCCTTAGGCTAAAGTCCCTCAGTTCTCCAGAGTTCCTGAGCTGGTATTGGAGCAGGCAGTGACCTCACACACGTGCACTGCCCGGTTGGATCAGTGTGGAGCAGAAGAGAGAAGGAGCTGGTGGAAATGTGTGTTCCTGACATCCACACAGAGCTCTGGTTATAAACAGTGAAGGCAAAGTGGCCTGAGTGAGGTGGTTAGCTCCCCTACACCACTGACAGAAGCAGCAGCTGGATCACAAGCTGATACCCTGACCAAGTGACAACCCTGCAGCTCAGACCACACTTGTTTCGGCTGTGGGAAGGTCTGCAGCCTTCTGGGTGTTTGCTGCATGTAAGGTAGACTGCTGTGCCAGTCTGAAAAGTCACTCTTGAATTCACCAAGTAATTCCCGTGCACGTCCGTGCTAAGCCAGGCTGCTGACTGCCTCGAGCCTGTGCTGCTGAGCATGGCTGGAGGAAGTGTAAGGGTGTGAAGTGAGGCTCAGGCTGCCTCGCCACAGCACCCGCTCCCACGCGCCTTCTGAAGGGGTGATGTGCTCTCCAAGCTGTCCTGCAGCTCCAGCTGACTGCGACAAAGCAAACAATGACAAGACTGTCAGCAGCTGTAATCTCCATTTTCTTTTTTCCTCTCACCACAAAGAGATTTTTCACACCACCTTCTCTGTTACCCACCTGCACTACCCACATCCTCTTGGCTTTCTACCTCAGCCTTGTGGGGTTTTTTCCAGGTTTTTGGCAGTGCTCCCTTCCCAGAAAAAGAACATTCTAATATCCTGAAGCAAAACACTGTGCTTTAATGCCTGCAGGATTAACAGAACTTTTTCAAGGAAACAAAAAAAAAAGCATCCTTTCAGACACCATCTTTTTTTGGGTCAAAGGAACATTCATCCCCAAACCCACTTATTTAAAATATTTCTCAAAATTCCTGCTCAGAAAAAAATTGTAACAAAAATGACATTTCAGAAGTTTGAGCAATAAATTCTTTTAAGAATCCTTTTTAGTTTTATAGGTTGGCAGGTTTTGGTGGGTTGAGGGTTTTTTTTATGGTTGGTTTGGGCTTTTTAGTATTTTTAAAAAATATTTCAGATTGCAAAGGAATTTTGTCTTGTTCTTTGAAATGCTGTAATTTTAACTTCTTTCTTTAGGCAGAACAAGAACAAATTCTGACACACTAGTATTTCTTTCTATATAAAAAGAATTATATTATCCTACCCTGTGCCCCGCTGGTTGCTGAGCCCAGTTTCTCTTATGTGATCCACCTAGATACAAAAAAAATTGCCTTTCTACTACAGCCAGTTCCCCTGACATTACCTTGGCTCTGAGGATTTTACATGACTCATCACCAACTTAAAAATGACAAGGACAAAGCAGACTTTCCTCTTCCCTACCAACACTGCATGTATTGGTCACTCTTTATACAGCCAGGATTGACTCTGCCCTTCATTAACCATTAACACTGTTCTCTCATCCCATGCAGCCAGGGTTCATCCAAATACCAAAATGCTTTTCCATATCATCAGCTGGAAGATTTATCCAGAGTCTGCTCTGCTTTATGCTGCCCCATCCAAGTGACTCTTACCCATTACTCTGATTGCAATCTCAAAACAGATTAAAAGGTGAGGATAGGTTTTTCTGTGTCCTATAATGCTCTACCTTGCTTCGTCCTTTAGCTAACCAGCAATCCTTACAAGCAATGGGGAGGTTCTCTGGCAATATTAATTAGGAGGCTCAAGGACCATAATGCCCTTCTACCCTTGGTGTACACAATCCTGTAAGATCAGCTCTGAAGCCTCTTTTGGGGTTTCTGAGCAGTGCTGTCTTTTCCCAGAGCTCAGTGGTGCCAGAGCATTAATCTTCCCACTACCATGGAGCGGAACTGGATGTCTAACCCTGTGCTGGTCTGAATACATCTCTGGAAATTAAATCAGACACAAGAACTGATGCCAGAAAACACTGAAAATTTGGTCTTGTGAGATCAGAACAGCTTCTAATCTTAGTTCATCCTGCAGAGTGGGGCCTGGCAGCAAGCTAAAAAGAAACACCTTATCATCTCTTTCCTAGTTCAAGAGCCAGCACCTGAAAACAATACTGCAGCTATTACATGACACTGTTTAATACAGCACTCTGATTTTTATATTTAATTCCCCATTCTAAAAAACCTGCCAAGCAACTTGCTTGTTTTCAGAACTAAAAGATGCTTTCCAGAAAAATTTCTAAAAACACACCCAGCAGAGTCCCAGAGATCCTGACTTAAATTACAAGGGGTTTCTTTCCCCTTGTAAAAAGAGCATCTGCCATATGCAGATTTTACTGTCTTATAAAATGTGAGAGAGCAGGATTGCCAACTGTGCCTTTATATGTCCCAATCCTTCCATTCTCACTCCCACCCAAAACTTTTCTCTCTCTTTCCATAAGGCTTCAACTGGGAGTGATTTATTTTTCTAAGGAATGTGGAAAATGAGTAAGGGGGAAAGCAAGTTAAACTGGTTTTAATCTTAATTTGTAAAGTTCCAGGGGAAAAATATCAATTCAAAAGAAAAACCTAGATAATTTTAAAGGAAAATACTTGCTTCAAATACTACATAAAATACTACTACTAAGCTGTCTGGCAAGTCTGAGGTACAAGGAGAGTCTCACAATGCATTTACACCTAGGCATTTCTATTTTGAACTCTGTTGCACTGTCAGCAAGGTATAATAGACAATTAACTACATAGAATAGTTTTTTGCTTATACACAGGGAAAATAGATTAATTCCTGTCACTAATAAGTGTTATAGAGTTTCATTTATTTTTGTTTTGCATTGAATTAAAATATTTCTTAGAAAAAGAGACAAATTTTTTGGAAAACCAAATAAAAAATGATCCGATGACTCCGACAACAGATTATACCGCAAGTGTGAACTCCTCAAGCAGATCTCTCACCATTATTTCTCAGGCTCTATAAAGATCACTGTTGAAATTAGTTACCCGTATATCTCATAACTCCACTTATCTTTATGCTTTTAGTTTTTCCTAGGCAGGTGTTCAGCTAGCCTTGATTGCTATCTGAAAACCAAGAATGAGCCAGCATAAACTCCTATTCTTAACTGGGAGACTTACATTATACCATTTGTCAAGGCAGGGAGGAAGAGAATGAGGAAATATCAGCAAAGAGCTGTGCAAACATGAGGGGAAGCCACGAGCTCACTTGGTCCGTTCAGCCTGGAGGAGACTAAGGGGACATCTCATTGCAGTACACAACTTCCTCATGGAAGGAAGTGCAGCGGCAGCACTTACTTTCTCTCCGGCAGCCAGTGACAGGACCTGAGAGAATGGTCTGAAGTTGTGTCAGGAGAAGTTTAGGCTGGAGATCAGAAAATGGTTCTTCCCTCAGAGGGTGTCTGGGCACTGGAACAGCTTCCCAGGGCAGTGGTCACAGCCCCAAGCCTGACAGAGCTCAAGGAACGTTTGGACAATGCTCTCAGGCACAGGGTGTGATTCTCAGGAATGTCCTGTGCAGGGCCAGGAGTTGGACTAGATGATCCTCAAGGGTCCCTTCCAACTCTGAATATTCTGTGACTCTGTGATATAAGACAGTGGATCAACAGAGCTTTAGCAAAGCCACTAATGTGAAGAAATCAGGGGTGGATTTCTTAAACTATGGTTATGGAAAATCAACATGGAGCACAGAAAAGAGAAGTCTTTGTGACAGTAGACAAAAAAGCCTTCCTTTGTTGAGAGGCTGCTGCCATGGTCTCCCTGAACACTTGCTCCATAAGGACCCTGCTCCATACAGAGCAGCTCTTCCACACAGAACTGCTGGTGAGAGTAACACAGTTTGGAAAATCCAGGAATTAACATCTGTGTTGGGGTGAAATACATCAACTTGAAAACAGATGGAAAACGATATTGCTGACCTATCCTCTCGAGCTATCAGAGTCCTACACTCTAGGCAGAAGCCTTGTTGGTGCTCGGAGAGGAGACCAAGTTCACCAGGGACTGAATAGATGGCACACCCCCAGCATTTGCACCACACGGTGCTCCAAGGGACAGTTCTGCTGGCTATACTGTCTTTCAGACAGGTTCCCAAGAATGATGGGACACTGCTGATGGAGACTGTCACCTCAGTGGTCCTAGCTGATCTGCAATTCCATCAAGTGAATTCTGCCTGCTGGGACTCTACCAAGCTTTTAATTGGATATGGGAGACACTGTAAATCTCAATTAAAACGATGAACTCAGCCTGTATTATTAATGTCTGTCTTCCCTGTCACAGCTGATTTTATCAGGTACTGAGCACACCCAGGCTGGCACTCAATAGGCATGTCCTTTTCATCCATCCCTGGTCCAGACAGAGATTGCCTGGATGTGAAGGATACAGAAGAGATATGAGTGAGAAAGTCAATCAACTCAACCATCAGTTTGGGCAATGCTTTGATTTAATCCTTGTATATATTACGATGATTAGATAGTGCCTCTAAAACAAGGGCCTCAAGCAGTCCAAATATTCTAGCACGCAATATTTCTCCTATGAGGCAAGTATTGCTGCTGATGAGTAATCTGAGAAGTGAGAAGACTGCCATGACAACCCACACGGCAGAGCTGTATCTGTAAGATAATTGCTTTCATGTGAAGGTGTAACAGAAATGAACCTAACTGAGGCCATTGGAATACACCTTCTCCAAAACTAGAGCTGACCTTGCCTTGCCCAGCTGGGGTGTTAACCATGGGAAGGCAGCCTGCGACGACCCCGATGTCCAGCAGCTCTTGAGAGGGGAGATGGTGGCACAATGCTGCATTGTTCAGAGCATAGGGTATAAATAGCATCATTATAGCCAGTGGGTACACTGACTCGAATGTGGAGCAGGCCGACCTCCCTCCAGGTCCTCACCCACTTGGAGCCAGAAGCACTGTCATGTCTTGTTTACTTTCTGGTTTGCACTGATGGTGTCAGCAGAGATGGGAACAACTGGAAATTGAGGTTAGGTTGTGCTCTATGAGAGCCAGGGCAAAATACAAGAATAGCAGGTTGTTGGCTTTTATTTTTGCTTGTAAATTGAATTAAAATGGCCACCACCTTTTTTCTTGAAATTGATATCTGGAAACAGGAACATTTTGCATTTTATTCCAGGTGCAAGTTACTTGATACATGTGTCCATGCAAAAATAAATATCTGAAATTAAAGGTGAAAATTGAATTATTCCTTAGAATTAAAATTGTATTTATATACATACCATATATGATATACTCAATGATGTAAATATAATATATGTAATGATGTAAATAGAATATAAACTCCCGAGAGATTCCTAAAGAAATGCTTTTGCAATGATGCTAAGGCTGACATGGAGGAAAAGCTGTTGATGATGGGAGACTCTAACAAGCTCTGCAAGCTTCTAGAGGCAAAGTCCCAGTCCTCTGCAACACAGTGCTTCCTAGCTTCACCAAAGAAATGAGCTGGTCTGGTTTTGGGCTATGCACATGGAAGACTCACAGGATCCACACCCTGGGGGCTAATAAAACTATTGGTGCAGTGGGAAGAAATTTCAGGTCAAATATATTAAGGGATTAGAAAAAAGGCTTTCTCTCTCCTTTTTAACAGAGGCGAAGCCGAATTCAGGCACTAGCACTAGGAAAACAGAAAGGGTTAAATAATATGCTATTTGGAATCTGCCTTGGAAAAGCCCTGGCTTTTTGAAAAAAAAAAGTAAAAAAGTAAAAATAACGTTGCATAAATACCTTAGGAGACTAAAATCTATCAATGCCTAAAAGCTTTTCTGGCTTGAACTGTCTTATAACACACTATGAGTTTCAGAAGCCAAAGCTAATGAAGTCTTCTCAGAAGTTGTGTGGAAGGTTTTCTCCAGATATTTTCCTTGCCTTTGAACAATTTTTTTTCCCCTCAAGTACTAGGAGTCTAATAGAAACATCAAATTTCCTGAGGTTTTCTTATCTGTGAGAATGCACAGCAACTCTCCCTAGGGACTGTGCTAGAAGCACCCAGCTCTCTCTGAATATTCATTTGAGTGAAGTGGCTCAATTAAAGATGTTTTGAAAACATGTTCAGTGCCAGGTCTGTTCCTAATAAAAAACCCCAGCAACCCCTTTTCAATGGAACCAGATTGATTTACCCCAAATCAGCATCTGCCCCAGTTTTCAGAAGATCAGAAATAGAAACGAGTTCATGTTAGAAGTCACAGAAAAATGGCTCTGCTTAATATAGTAAGAGTTTGTTATAGTTTCTGCTCTTTTCACAGCACTTATTCTGCACTTTCAATCTCCCAGTTTCCCAGTGTTTAGGCATGGCTCTGCTGAGCAGCTCTTGTTAGAATAAGACCAGGCATGAAGGTGATTTGCTATGACTTTTTACACTAGCAAAGCACCTAGCATAGATACAATGACACTGGTAAAATCTGGGCCAGGGCCAGGTGAGCTGATTTGCTTCAAAGAAGCAATACAAGTTACACCAGCAGAGTAACTCTTGTTAAAATCAGCAGTGTCTCCATTAAAGTGCTGCTTGAGTCTGCCTATACTAGCAAAGTCTTTCCAGTAGGGACTGGTCCTCATCTGAGCCTTTAATTCCTGTGCATATTTAAAGCTATATTCTAGCTCCAGTTACTTCTGGAAAAGCACACTGTCTCTGCTCTGGAGCTCCCCATTCAGCCTTTCAAATGGGTCACCCTCAAAGAGCAAGCCAGGATGTTGTTTCAGTCGAGGAGGGACAAGAGGCATCTCAACAAACAAGGCTCATCAGCATCTTGGCTGACTTAGTTTAAGCAACTATAGAAAAACACCTCTCCTCTCTGGAAGAAGTGTTGGCTTGAAAGGGAATTATGTTCTGCATGTTTACGGATTCAGCAAACAGCCTTGCAACTGTTATTTATTACAATTAATTGACTGTGCCGTCAGGCATTAGTAAGATAGTGACTAGGAAACAGCATGACAGTACCAAGTGCTGCACAAAAAGATAGCAAAAAATAGTCTTCTGGAGACATGGCTATTTTGTGAAGTGCAAGAGAGAAATGAGACAATATCCTAGGGAAAATGATGCATGGAAACACAGATTTCATTCTAGTCCTGACAGGCATGGACACCTTCTTGCTTCAGTGAAGCACCACAGCACTAATCTAGGCAGAAGACTGGGTTTGTGCCTTGGACTACCAGCAGTTATGGAACACCTGCAGGGTGTTCGCTGACTCAAGTCATCAGGAGCCAGAGGTGTCTGAAGGAATACCTGTAACCAGCCAAGAGGGCTAAGAATTCCTCAGGGACCATGAGTCACCAAAGCTGGAGGGGAGTGAAGACCTTCAAGGTGTTTTGTCCAGGCTTATTTTAAATTTGCCAAGTGATGAGGTTACTGCACTGACTAACAAGTTTCACTACCCAGGAGATTTCTTGCTGTTAATATCAAATTTTCACTTTCCTCTTCCTATTATGCTGTCGTTCCCTAACTCCCAGCAAATGCTCCTCTTCCACAACTGCCCTCCTTACCATTAACATTTTTCAAGCATAGTTTTATTGTTTTCTCCAACCCCACACAAGCAGGCAAATGAGCAAGGTCAGTGCCCAAGTCAAAGCACAGCACCAGGTGGTATGGAGGTACAGAGGATATTTCATGCCCGGTAGGGATGGATTTGGGGCAGGAGATAACTCATTAGGTATACCTTCTTTTTTATCAGCAAAAAACTACGGGATGTAAAGGTGAGATGGAGAGATGAGAAGATGCAGAGCAGGAAAGTGCAGAGGACTGAGCAAGGGAAATCCTGCGTGTTCACTACCCCAATAAAAACTGCCTCGCTGGAGAGAGAAGATGGGCTAACCTTAAACCCACCTCGGATCACCCTGCTGTGTAAATCCTTTGGCCTAGAGCATCCCAGCCCAGAGCTCCCCCGGTCCTCCTCTCAGTAACCAACCCGGAGTATCTCAA
>NW_008691528.1:0-4258 GCF_000695815.1 Acanthisitta chloris | reverse complement strand
CTGAAATTTGTGGTTCCTGCTGTTATTCCCTCACCTGCCTGCCAGGAGGTACCCAGCTGCTTCCTACTCTTAAAGTTAGTGGACATATTAGATATCAGCCGGGTAAGAAATTTAATTTAATTTACAAGCTATCACAGTTACTGATTTTTGAGGACCAGATAAGCAAGTATGATATTAATAAGGGACAGTAAAAAGCGTTCTTACTGGTAGGGTCCAGGTGTAGAATAAATTTGTGGGAACAATTACGTATGAATCTACTGTGTCCACTTCTATAAAGTTACAGAACTTTGTACATCTTCTGCTACAGAACTTTCACCTATGACAAAGCTTCTTTTTGTAAGAAAATAACACTTCAGCGATGCTCCTTGTTGGCACTTCACAGGGCATGCCACAGGCCTGTCAGAGATTCCAAGTAGAAGATGCTCTTGTTCATCTACATTGGGTGGAAGAATGAGCTTGATATCCATCACACACACACATGTCCATACAGATACATTTGTACCAGAGAGTGTGGGGAGATTTATTCTCCGTAACACGGAAGAAAAGAAAAAGCCTTTCCATGAGAGAAGGTGGTGCTGCAATGCTGAGGATGGTGAAGTGACTGTCCTGATTTGGTCTAATGATACATTTTACAGGAGATCTCATTCAATGTGCTGGATTTGAGAAAAGCAGGGTAAATGAAGGGAAAGCAAAAGTAATCAAATATGTAAACAGACAGACCCAAAGCGCACTCGCAGTCCTAGCTCACCTTCAAATCCCATTATTCAATTAGAGCTAAATGAAATCCTGTGTCAAACAAGGTAAGTCTTTTTGAGCTGATATATTTGAATTAATAGAAAATGAATATTTTTTATTAGATTTATAGAGGAGAACACAGAAATGTTAATTTAAAACTTTTTATAAATTAGAAAAGGCCCAAATATGCTTTAAAAATAAAATATTTTTAATACCTAGTTCCCATCCTGAGGAACAGGCATTATAAACTCACTCAGAACTGACATTTATAAATCATCATCCCTTTCTTTACTTATGGAGATTAATTTAAGAGAATTCAGCCATTCTGTATTTGCATTTGAGATGTGCTCTTGAGAGACCAGACCTCCCCAGTCAGAAGAATATTACAGAGCTGGAGATCATTACTGGCTAGCTCTGCCCACAGAGCTCCTGTCACCCCGACTAGCCAGCTTGTCCCTTCAGGCAGGAGACAACTCACATTCCAGAAGACTTAAATAAGGCTAAAACACCTTTCGAAAACCCAGCCATGTCAGCACTCCTAGCAAAACTGTGTTTACATTATTCTTTCAAACAACCCTTAGAGCAAAGCAGAGATTAATGGATTTATTCAGGAGACCTCTTGATGATTTAAAAGCAGCTTTCATGTTCACTCCTACCCTAGGCATCTCCATTCCTGTGAGGACCATCACTACACTGCTCCATGTTCCTCTGCCCAAGCTTTGCTGCAGGCAGCAGAATCTAAGGGTTCAAACTCTACCTGTGTCCCAACCTACCCACCCCACAGACAGAAGGTACAGGGATGGAAAAAGAACTGCAGTTCCCTAGCCTGTGGCAAAGTCTCTTGGATGTTTGCTAACCCCAGCCTGCCTGCCGCTATCATCTTCCCTTCTCCAAGACAACAGCACTGTTGGTGTGCATTAATGATTCTCCATTTCTTCTCCCTCTGCCAGGATGCTACAGCATTTCCAGTATAAAAGGATTTCTGAGACCCCTTCATTTCTGTGACTAGCGATGTGACTGATCAAAGAAGCAGCTGGGAAAGGGTTAGGGGTGCCTATCTCTTGCCTCGTGCCTGCAAAGCGAAAAGCAGATTAGCCACAGAGCTACAAAGCAGCAGGAGTCCTATTTGCTGGCGGAGCCTCTGGGGACAGCAGTCACTGTTGGTTAGCTGAACTAGATATAATTTTTTCATTTCTGGGTAGTTTTTTCTTGTTTTGCTTCAAAAGTCTAGGTTGAAGTCTCTGGGCCTGACATCTCCTTCCATCCTACATGGGTGGCACATTTGCTGCTTGACAGGCAACCTAAGGAGACTTCTGCAGACATGTGAAATGATGACATCTGTGTGTGAGAAGAAAAAATTGACAAATGCAAGGAATGATAAAGGAGAAGCACACGACCTAATGATGGTCATTCATTTTAGATCCATAACACAGTAACCATAAAGAGCTCATGGTCTGTTTTTTTGTGGTATGACAGTGGCCACATTTAGAATTCATGAACACCAGCAGCATTCCTTTAGTGGGTAGGTTGGATGCAGCACACCCTTTAAAGGGTAAGGGGTTTGTCCCTTTCTACCTTTTTACAGCAAAAATTATCTCTGTAAGGTGACTCCATTCCACTGACTCGAGAAAAGAGTTACTTCTCAAGGTATATTTTTCCGGCAACTATATGTATAAAGGAACTACAGTCCAACCATTATAAAGAAAACAATATGTGTGGAAAGTTTGTGCTGTAGCTATGACCTTGGAGCAGACATACAGTCTGTTTTTGAAAGAGACTGGAAAACTCACAGCTTCCAAACTCTCCATAAACAGTTTCTGGAAGAAAAACAAATAAGCAAACCTAAATAAATGAAAATCAGGTTATCAGATTATTTTCATAACAGATGTGTTTTGGGCTGCTAAAAGAAAGCGACTAGGGAATACAGATGTGCAGAAAATTAAATACGTATTATCCCACATACACTACAGCACATGGAAAATCACTATCTGCTGGCATCTGCAAGAATTATCCTCCAACTCTAAGGAACAAATGAAAGTTGCAAGACATTGCAGATCTTTAAGACCGCAGAAGCCTGTGAGAAAATGCTCTGCATTTAACTGACAGCCAGCAGGATTATTTTATGCTGAGCATTCATATTAAACACTTTTTACAGCCCATTTTTTGTACATGGTTTTCCTATTCGTGCTTTAGGGAGAACTCAAATCCAACAAAACATCCTGATCGCATGAAATTTCCACTTTTAGTGATTATCTAAACTCCAAAGCCAGAAGGTGGTTTCAATAAAATCAGATGGTGGATAGGTGAATTTACATATGTGCATGCATGTGGACATTCACACACGCCCACGCGCGGATGGAAATCAAACCTGAAAATAGGAGACATTTAACTAATGCTTCTATCACCAGATGCCTGTGTTATATTAACTATCTCTCCCCTTCTCTTAAAAGAAATAAAAGTGGTTTTTTTTACAGTAAAGATAAAATTTGTGCTTCAGATACTATATATGAAGTGTGTACCATCATATTCAGTTTGACATCAATTTGCTTAGTCTTACAATTAAGACTGAATATCATCAAATGCATTTCACCGCCAGAAGGTTAAATTACTAAATCCTTACTGGACACTTATTACAGACACAGACATAAAACATGTATCTTGTATTGACACCTAGCCCTCTTACCAATGAGCATCGTTTATTTTAAACAAAACAATAATTAGAAGCTACATAGAAGACTAAGCAAATTTTGTTTAAACACAACTCATGCCAGCAGCTCCAACAGCCCCACGGTATAAGCCATGCTGGTTTCCATACACTCAATTCACTGACACAGGAGAGAAGCCAGAAACTGAGGGAAATGCAGACCATCTGCTCGATCCAGATGCGGTAGAACACACTTCTTACCTCCAAAGCTATTCACCAGGAACAAGCTGAGATAAAATCAGTTCAATCATCTCACCACAGATCGAAGAGATTTTTCAGCATCGTAAGTAAAACTGAACTACATTCATCTGAATTGAAAGAAAACTTTGCCAGGTTTTCTTTCCTTTAGCATCTCTCTCAGTCTAAACCAATTCAAAATAAAAGAGATAACCCAGATACAGCAAATATTATTGAAATAAATACACGCACATAAGCAGCCAGCAACAAAATCCTCGTTTTTCTGCTGGTATGTTCTAAAGATGCCTAAGTGATTTAACCGGCAACGAGATTTAATTGCAGCTTTTAAGTTCCTAGAAAGTCACAGTCTGTATACCTATGAATACCGTGCAATGCTGGACCCGTCTTAAAACACAAGCTATAGCCCCCGTGCCCGAGAAAGAAATAAGTAGGGAGATTCCTTACCTTGAAATTATGAACCTTCTCGTATTTTGGAACATGCTCATTTTCTTTCAGAGTCGCTCTTCGGACAAGCGACGTCAACTGCGAATAAGCAAAGAGTTTAAGAGGTTGCCAGATTGTCACGGACGACTTCCGAGCGCCCAGTTTCATGCCCAGCGCTGCGAGCAGCAGGTCGCGCTG
>NW_008691527.1:636-849 GCF_000695815.1 Acanthisitta chloris | reverse complement strand
TATATTTATATATGCACAAACATAGGTTTGTATCTGTAAACATTTTATGTTTATATATATGTATTTTAATATATCTTTTAAAATGGATCTATGCGTAAGTTTATGTACATATGTTTATACTTACAAACACTGTATATATAAATACAAAATCATGGGAATAGGAAGACGAGAGCCCGCATAGCACTCTTGAAATAGCTGGTTCATTCTGCCTGT
>NW_008691527.1:0-422 GCF_000695815.1 Acanthisitta chloris | reverse complement strand
TTCACTAACCTGGCAAAACGGAGGGACTATGGTCCCGCTCCCCTGGTCCCGCTCGGGGCCCAGCAAAGCTCCCATCATTATTGCTTTGTTTTAGAGGGGGGTATTTTTGTTCGGTTGGTTGGTTGGTTTGTGTTTGGTTTATTTTCGAGGAGTTAATTTTACTAAGTTTTGTTTTAATTTCTTTGTGTGGTGGGTTTCTTTTTTTGCTTTTTTTTTCTTTTTTCTATCATTTTTTTTTTTTACACTACTCTGAACGGTTATAGCTCTGGATCCGGGAGCCCTTCGGAGTTTTCGGTGACACGCAAACGGTGGCACGTGAGAGTCTCCCCTGGCTTCAGGGACGGCGTTTCCCTGAAAACTTAATCCAAATTATTGTTTAAAATTATTAAATTATTATAAAATAAATAATCAGCAGCACCACC
>NW_008691526.1:1022-1225 GCF_000695815.1 Acanthisitta chloris | reverse complement strand
CCATCCCATTCCCGCTGACCCATGTGGGATCATCCCTGTTCCCATCCCGTATCCCTATCCTGTATCCCATTCCCGCTGACCCGTGTGGATGCCGTATCCCATTCCCATCCCGTATCCCATTCCCATTCCCGCTGACCCGTGTGGATGCCATATCCCATTCCCATTCCCGTATCCCATTCCCATTCCCGTATCCCCTTCCCGCA
>NW_008691526.1:0-226 GCF_000695815.1 Acanthisitta chloris | reverse complement strand
TATTCCCTTTCCCATTCCCGCTGCCCCGTGTGGATCCCGTATCCCATTCCCATTCCCATTCCCGCTGACCCGTGTGGATGCCGATGCGCAGCCGGAGCTGCTGCTGGGGTCGGTGTCGGATGCGGAAGGTCCTGACGGCGTCGAGCAGAGCCAGAGCCATCCGAGCCACCTCCCGCGCGTGCAGCTTCCCGTTCCGCACCGGCAGCCCAGACACCACCATGTACGC
>NW_008691525.1:8749-26869 GCF_000695815.1 Acanthisitta chloris | reverse complement strand
CCCGACAGCATGGGCCCCGCTGGGCCGGGCGCACGGCTGCTGCTCACCCTCCGGCGTCCGCGCCTTGCGCCCGAGAAAACTGCTGGGTCTTTAAAAAACCCTCCTTAGCGTAAAGTAGGGTACTATAAAATGCACGCTCTTCATATATCCAGAATGTGTGTGTCTTGAGACGCCGATGACTTGGCAAGAACGGAGGTTATTTTGGGGTGGTGAAAAATTTTCACTTCAGGCTGCGTCAGTCTCTGATATCAAGTGCTCGGGGAGTGAGGAATTCGCTGAGGCTTTTTGCAACTGCTTTTGGTTTAGTTTGTGCAGGGCTCATCGTCCTTGCCACATCTCCCATTGAATGTCCCTGTTGGACATCAGTAGAAGCAAGAAGGTGGCTGTGCCGGTGCTTACAGGTTTCTTCGTTCATGTGCTGGCTGGTGTTTTTCTTTTGGATTATGGTCAGTGATACGAGTGGCTAGGGCTAAAAGCAGCAAAACTTCTGGAGTGTGACTTGGACTTTATTGGAAAGCCCTTGGACAGTGATCCAACTGAAGGTTTATTCTGCTTGGATAAAAGTAGGTTTTTGGGATCTTGGGAGTCAGGGAGTCTGCCTGAAGCTGGTAAGCCCTGTGCACTGCCTTTGTAAATAATTTAGAATCTGCAAAAAAATAACTGGAAGAACAGAATTCAGAGTTCTGTGGATGATTTTTGGGAGCTATTGGAGAAATAACAGATACAAGAAGTTGTAGAAGTGAACACTGGTCAAATACATACTATATTCAAATAGTCTGAAGTTACTTGTACTGAGAGGGGGAAGTTTTGTGCCTTGTTGAAGCATTTGATGTTCTGGTTTGCATTTGTAATTCAGTATTAAAACACAGTTGGACATTGCTGATGTTGCACATACTACACTTAAACCCATAAATCCTGCATTGAATTGGGTAATGTATGTTTCCCTAAATATTTGACTTATACTGTCTTGAAGCTCCTCAAAATCAAAAAATAAAGATGGTATAACAATGTTTTAGGTAGTTCATCCTAAGAGGTACATTAATGTAGACATACTTTTAAAGCCTGGTCACCGGAAATTGCATTAACTTGAGGTTGATTGCAGAAAGATCCTAAATGTAGAGAAGAAATTGAACTGGTGCTAGGCAGACTCTTCCCCACCATTCAGAAATGATCTTCCAGAACAGAGCCAGCAAACTTTTCAGAACACGTGGGAGCAAAGGAACCAGCAGAGGATGGAAATGTGCTCTCTGGCTGAGTCAGGGAGACTGAATCTCTTGGGAGGGTTGAATTCTACTTCTGGTCTTCAGGTCTTGCTTTTCCATATGGAAAATAACCAAACTGTTGTATTCGTCTTTCCTTAAGGTGGTCAGCCCAGAAACGTGCAGCCTTTTAGTGATGAAGATGCTTCAATTGAAACTATGAGCCTCTGCAGTGGCTTCAGTGATCCTGCTAGCTTCACTGAGGATGGTAAATTCTCTCACTTGTATCTATTCATCTTTTTAAAAACATAAAAACTGAGTTGACTTAGCGTTTTAAGTACTAGACTGTAAAGTAGCAGTAGCAGAATAATGACGTTGCATTGATACTATGTGATTCTAGTGGCTATTGTTTTTCTTTGGTAAGGATATACTCCAGGTTTTACAAGCCTTGTGAAACTATGAGGCTTTTTTTCTGTTAGAATTGTACAGTGCTGGCATGGGACAGTAAGAATTTTAAGGTGCATTATAAGACATTGATTTTCATAACACATTGTTAGGGCAGTAAGAACAGAGAAAGAGTTTAAGATGGGAAGAGTCACATGTGCCTGTTTTGAGCTAGAGTTGTGCTTTGTTTCCTTTACCGTCTCTGCAACCTGGACTGCTCTAATGTCATTCTGTTGGGAGGAGGGGACCTGAAAGCTACAGTGGGACAAGGCAGGGAGCCTTCCCTGTGAATACTTGTCACTCTTAACTGAGTTCCTGTTGCAGAGCCATCTGAAGTGATGCCAGATAGGACAGGCTGCTTTGACAGTACTGTCTGCACCAACAGTGAGCACTAGCTGTACTTCAGGGATAGATGTAGTGGACTGGATGAAAATGTATTGCCGACAGGGTTGGCTGATGGTCATCAGTTGGAGCAAATTTATGTGAGATCTGATTTGCTCCTTCATTCGTTCTTTTCACATGTAAGGAGCAGGTATAGAAACAGCATTTGATGTATCAACAGGCCGGTGTTATAAAAGTATTTTACAGGGCAGTTTGGTGCAGTAGGTGTAACACCATTAAGTTGCTGTAACACTGAAAATTTCTGTAGCTGCTGTCTGTTAAACTGCCCTCTTACTAGTGTTAAAAACTTTGTCTTGGATCTACTGTGTCTGCTGATGAAATGTGTATCAGTAGGACTAAATGATTTCTTCTGGATTAGGGCCTGAAGTGGATGAAGAAGGCACTCAAGAAGACTTAGAATACAAATTGAAGGGATTTATTGATCTTACATTGGACAAGAGGTACAGTCTGCTTTGAAATTCATTCATACATTGCTTACTGTCTTCCTCTGATATTACAACAGAAATACACATCCAGTGTTTTACATGCTTACTGAGATTGATTATTTCATGCTGGGGAGGACTTCTGGATGCTGAAAGACCTTTTTTCATCCACCAAGTTTTTGGATGAGTTAGACGTTCCTTTCCTAATAGCTTGAAGTAGAGTGACTGTTTTTCTAGCCTGGTGTACAATGGTGAACTCTATCTCCAACCTGAATTTAACTTTCCTTGAGAAAAGAGGCAGTTCACAGCATTTCATGCTAAGTAGTTTTGTCTGTGGGTTACTCTACTATTGGGTACAGACAAATATAAACTGCTGTAAAACAAAGGCAGCGCTTTAACTGATGTGTGCTGATTTCAGGAGGTCTTCCTTCTCTCTTTTAACAGTGCAAAGACAAGACAAGCAGCCCTTGAAAGTCTGAAAAGTGCTTTTTCTTCTAAAATACTATATGAATTTATCATGGAAAGGAGAATGACTCTAACTGATAGCATTGAACGCTGCATAAAGAAAGGTAATTAACATGCTTGCTGTTAGAAGGCTGTAGTCCCTATGAAATAGCTCATTGTTTAAAAGGAATTAAGACTGAGGCTTCTCTAGTACTTCATAGAGTGCTTAATAATTAGTTAACATGCCTTTTTAAATTTAGGTGTCACATTTGAACTGTCTAGAAAATTAACTGAAATTATCCTCTGTCTATTGGTTTCTGAATTTCCACTTAGAAGTTTTCAGACTGTTATCTTTAGAGGTTAAAGGAAGAAAGCAATGCACGAGGTGATTGCTCATCATAGTATGTTAATCTCTAGGTAAGAGCGACGAACAGTGTGCAGCTGCTGGACTGGCATGTCTCCTGTGTGTGCAGATGGGGTCAGGAATCGAGAGTGAGGAGATTTTTAAGACCCTTGGTCCAGTTCTGAAGAAGATTGTCTGTGATGGAACAGCCAGTATCCAAGCCAGACAGGCTGTAAGTATGAAATGTTTATTTGCCAGGCAGGGGCAGAGGGCTGCTTTTGACCAGCTCACTATTGTGCAATCCAGAGCTAAAGGTTGCCACACTAGTGTGTACTTATAATGTTGACATATGCTCTGAATGATGCATAGCAGTTTTCACTGGCTTAAAAGGTTCCACCTAAAGGTTGACCATAATTCTCTTCCTCAACCTAGGGACCTCCTTACAGAGCTGTTACATGCTGTACCTTGCCAGGTGTCTGAACTCAGTGTCAGAGTCTCCTTATTGTAGTTCTGTGGGCTGATGTTGAAGTCCTATAGAAAATAACCAAAAGTTTTCCCACTGACTGATGCATCCTTCCTGTATTAATTTTATTTTAGTCTTAAAATTTTTCCTTCACAGCACAGGAATGTTACTTAAACAATAATATTTATTTATCATAAAATTACATGTCAGATCTGGAAGTACATACTTGATACATTCATACTACCAAATGTATATTCGCCCAGTCATCTCATCCATACATCGATGGTATGCTTGAAATATTCACTGAAGACATTCTAAAGCTCTTGCCAGGAGCTTTATTTTTTTTAAAGCTTCAGAGATTTAATCTTCTCCTACTTCCTTTTATCATTATACGGCTGACTACTTCTCCTATTGTGCTCAAGCTGTGTTACAACAGATACTGTCAGCTGCCAGAGGAGGTAGTGCAACAGCAGTTATTTCCACAAACAAGAGCTAATAAAGTTTGTCCTGTTTAAATATAGTTTTGAGTGCTCTGTGGTTAGTGCAAACATTGGTTTCAAACATTTTTTCCTTACTCTGTCAGAGGAGTTGGAGTAGAATATGAATGATAGGGAAGATGGTAGGACCTTGCCGTAGAAGTTGGAAAATTCTAGGAAAGACTCTTGAGGTTCAGAGTTTTCATGCCACTTAGTTGTAATAGAGGGCAGAAAGGGAAAACTATTTCCCAAGGTGTGAGTAAATATCATATGTCCATTACTATTTTAGCAGCATAATTTCTCCTATTGAGGCTGAAAATCACTGAGAGGAGTGCTACATGTAGCTTTTTTGAACGGTTTTGTTAACTATGTTCAATAATAGCAATACATGAAAAGTTAAGGCTTATGAGTAGCATATGCTGTAAATCATCTGGAATGTAGATGGGAATTGGGAGCTATTACAAAGAAGCTGAATTGAGCATGGTCACAGACTTTTATACTCAAGGTCTTAATCTCAAGTTTGCATTAGCAGATGTTACATTTTAAAAGTCAAGGTTTGAAGATTTTGTCAAGTGTAACATTAATGTCTACTGACACTTTTTTCTTTTGTCTAGTGTGCAACCTGCTTAGGGATTTGCTGTTTCATTGTCATCGATGACATCACGGTGAGGATAAATACTTTTTTAATTTAATAAATTGACAAGGTGAAAATATGTGAGTCCTAAGCCACTTACATTATAATTTTTTTCCCTGTTCAGGAACTGTATTCTACTATGGAATGCCTGGAAAACATCTTCACAAAGGCCTATCAGCGAGATAGAGACACTAATGGTGTATCAAGTACCCATAACACTGTGCTTCACATCAGTGCTCTCTTAGCATGGACACTATTGTTGACAATTTGTCCAATGAATGAAGTGAAGAAGAAAATTGAAATGTGAGTATCTTTCTTGGAAAACAGATTTATTTTTTTTAAATGACTGTGCAGTGAAGCACTGTCAACAAAATTTACATCTTAATGGAATGTGACTTATTCCTTAGGCACTTGCATAAACTTCCAAATCTGCTATCTTGTGATGATCTCAACATGAGAATAGCTGCTGGAGAAACACTAGCCCTTCTGTTTGAACTGGCACGTGAAACAGATGCTGTAAGTAGATGTCAGCAACTTAATTTTCTTGCATTGGGATGATGACAAGGCAAATGATTTAACCTGTGTTGCATAGCACCCTGGACCTCCACAAGTGACTGGGTTATGTTCTTTTTAGTGAGTCTGCCCAAATCTTAGAGGGTATAGCAATGATTCACAGCAAATTAGCTGTCTTTTTTCCACTGATTTCTGTATTGTGAAACAGGACCAGTATAACAAAATACATCAAACAGTACTGAATAGCAACTTGAAATGCAGAGTGCAAGATTTAAAACCTAAATCCAACACCAGCTTTAAAAAAAAAACAAACCAAAGAAATTCCCAGAGAGATTCCAGGATAAAACAATATTGTTTACTGTAGGGGGAGCACTCATCAGAGGCTTATGCAGGTAATTCACAACCTGCACAGCTCTGCTCTTACAGCTAGAAGTCTATCATTAGGTGGAAACCATGTTGATCTTTAGTATTGTTTTTTCAGTGTCCTTGTTTAGGTACTTTGAGAAGAATAACTTGTATTGCATGATGGTTCCATAGCATTTGTGACTATTTTAGTCAGTTGAGAACTAGTCAGTCATTTTAAGGGGAAGATTTTGAAAGGATTTGCAAGGATTTTGCACGGATACTGCCAACATTACTACATTTGCTGAGATTTCTCAGGGTTTGCTTTTGAGTTGGGTAGGTGCAAGTTGCTCTATATACCTCGTACACAGCTACATTTGCCTTTACATTCTTTAATATGCCTTATTAATTTCCAATCTGTTTTCTTGACAGCCCTGAAGGAAACAGCTTCCCTCTACTTACTCATGGCACAGTTTGGGAGAGCTGCGTGAACGGCTCCTAGCTTGGTCAAGGCTGCTGTGCTTTGCCAGAACACTGTCTAAAGTGATAACTCCAATTGAGTCAGGAATCACAACACACTAACACTGCATAGTCTGAAACAATGTCAGGACTTCTGTATAATTGCAGACAGTGGGTATTTGAGCCTGTTGGCTATGGAAGCCAACTTTGGAAGAGATTAAAAATAGAAACTCAATCACTTAAGCTGACTGCGAGTAACTAAAGCCTTAAAATGCTTTAGCAAATAAGTTGGTATTCACTACAAACTTAATTTGTTTCATTGAGGAAATGCCCCTTTAATGTTTACAGATTATTCTCACTGGATCCTTAACGATCAGTGTGGATTAAAAATGCTTACTGTGTTTTTGCCTTCGACCGGTTTCTTCCAAAAAGCATTCAGTAAACTCAGCCTATTCAGTCAACACGCAAAGCCTTCAGATTTAAAAAAAACACAAAAGCTAGTTTTTTATGTAAGTTTACTGATCCAGGTGAACTAGTGCTGAATTAGTAAATATTTAACCAATATAATGAATAATATAGCAGCATGAATTCTGTGCTAATAACAGGAACGTGCCCTCAGCTTGTTGCCAGGAGAGGCAGCCAGGTTCATCAGGTCAGTTAGACAGTTGGAATCCTTTGGAATTACGAAGCAGAACAGATGGACAGGTGCATATGCACACTGAAGGAATATGCTGTTGCACATGGCTCTTGACTACCAAAATAAACCTTGTTAGTGCCCTTCTGGGTAACCTGGATGCTGTGACTTTGTTCTTACTGGCTTAAATGCCATAAATGAAACTACCAGAACTCTGTCTCTTTAAATAACGAACTAAGAGGTTGTAGAGATCTACATTCACAAAATTGGGAGAAATCCAAATTCTTGCAGCTAAAGAGGCTAAGGCCAGAAACTAAAAAAAAAAAAAAAAACTTTTTTTTTTTTTTAACTAGGATTTCTTTTATGAAGATATGGACCTTCTAACAGAGAAGTTAAGAGCTCTGGCCACTGATGGAAACAAGCACCGAGCCAAAGTGGATAAGAGAAAGCAGCGATCTGTCTTCAGAGATGTTCTGCGAGCTGTTGAGGTGATTCTTTTGTCTTAGTTACAGCCCAGACATTCAGAGTATGTAGTCTGCAATTTAGTGAAAATGGTTTTGTTACTAAACAGTACTACTGTTTCAGTGAAAGCAACAGGAAAACATTATTTTACATGAGATTTCAAATTCTGAGCACTTGTGTGAAATAGACGTGCCTTTTTTTAGGAACACAGAACAAAGAAAGTCAAGTGTTCTTTATTTTGTTTCAACTGTGACTTCCATAGTGATTTTTTTCCTTTAAAGGAGGCTAAACATTGCACTGTAAATACTAAATTCTTTGTATTTTATACCACGAGATCTTCATAGAAAACTTCGTAGCATATTCAGATTTGTGTCCTGAATTCTGTTAAAAGGTTTATTGTAAAATCTCTTACTGAATTCTTGTGCATAATAGACCAAAAGCAATTTAGTACTAAGGTGCATTTACAAATGACACCTCTGTCAGGGACCACAGAAGTGTTTGTGTATGAGGGGGAGGAGTTGTCCTAAGTTTTGTACTATAATCTTCTGGGTTTCCATATTCAGATTAAGAGAACAGTCAGTACACAAAGCAGGACTCTAAAAATACTTGATGAGTGAGATAACGTATGAGTAAAGGCTCTAAGACAAATGTAAAGCTTCTAACAGGTTAATCCATTTGTTGCCTTACACCTCTGAAACTAAATTTCTTTTGCTTTTCAGTTAATTGGTTTTTACATTTCTGTACATGCAAGGAAAACTAAATATTAGTTGATACTTAGAATAGTGAAACATCTTGGAAGCTAAGGAGAAGGCTTGGAATTATTTGAAGTCACCTTTAAGATTTCTGCCTGTAGAAGGATCTGAGTCACCTATTAGCGCTTGTTATATTTCATTGTCCCAAATGTAGCTTCTCATACTTGTAAAGTGGGGACTAAGTGAGGCTTACAGACTGACTTAAAGGTGAATCCTGCCCTTAGAACTGGATTTTCTGGAGACAAGTCCAATTCTTAAAGTAATTTTAAAGATGACTTGAGGAATATCAGCTTCAAGTTTTAAATGAAGTTTAACTTCAGGTGTGCATCTGTTTATGAGCAGTCTCTAGTATATGTGTAGGTTTTGATGTGCCAGATTTATCAAGAAAAATAAACTTAATTGAGATACATACAATTCCTAATCCAAAAGACCATTTACATTAAAATAATATATGTTGTACCCTTTGATTTTGGACAGGAACGTGACTTTCCTACAGAGATGGTTAAGTTTGGACCTGAGCGCATGTATATTGACTGCTGGGTTAAAAAACAAACTTATGATACCTTCAAGGACATTCTGGGCTCGGGGATGCAATATCATTTGCAGGTGAGCTACTGTTCCTGAGTAGAATCTAGTGAATTGATGGGCTTTGCATTTGAAGTGTTAAAAGACAGCACTTAAAAAATGAACTGTAGTGAGTGAGAACTATCTGGGTGAGCTGCCTCTGAATCGTAGCCTGGGTGTGCTGGTTTAGCAATTGACTTCTCCAAGAAGTAAGAAATTCAAGCTGAATATCAGTTTAGCTTCAGGGTTTTCCCTGAATCATCATGTTCTCTTTCAGCAGTGGTGTAGTCATCTGGCTGCCATAAAGCTGAGTAGTGCCTTCACCCTCCCTGTTCAAGCCCATAAAAAGGAAGGCAAAGTGTTAGTCAGAAGTAATGAACACAGCTTGCAAGCCAACGATGACAGCATTCCGGAGGAGAAGGGATAAGTCCTTATCTCTGTTCTTGGAACTGCTTGTTCACTGCTCATCTGTTTAGATATATAGCAGAAGCAGGAGCTGTAGCTTAGGAATATATAGTTCCAAATTGCTACGATAATCATGGGGTTAAATTCTTCAGTCCAATGTCAGTGGCATTTCTGTGTGACTGAGTGTGCCCAGGCAAGTAGCAGCTTTTGCAGTTTTTGCAAGTGCTACTTTTACAGCATAAGGAAGTGTTCCCTGACTTAATTGCAGAAGATGGCAGCAATTTGACACAAGCATTAGTATTTCTTAGTGGAATACTTCATATTTAACAGTAGTCAACTTTGGAGACTTGATAATTGCAGGAGGAAACTGATCATTTGATGTGTTTCTTGTTTAGTCCAATGACTTCCTTCGGAATGTGTTTGAGCTTGGTCCACCAGTAATGCTAGATGCTGCAGCTCTTAAAACAATGAAGATATCCCGTTTTGAAAGGGTAGGTTATTGCACCTTAATGAATTTGCTTTACTTCATACACTAATCCATTTGTCCTGCACTGCAGAAGTTGTCATCTTGAAACTTGTCCCTTTAGTCCTAATGGTGCCTCATGTTGTCCTGAATGAAACCCAGCCTTGCTTGTATGTGTCTTTGAGCTCTTGTACATTTTCCACTGGGCATGTGTCTGCTACAGCTTTTCTCCCAAGGGGTTGACTTGGTTGCTGGTTGGTACCAGGTTCATGCTCCACACAAGTGAAACTTGGTGTCTTTTGTGAGCTGTAGGTTTTTGGGGAGGGACCTACAGGAAACCATGGAAAGTGTCTTTAAGAAGACAGTATCCCAGACTTTCCAGTGTGAAATGGGCACCAGGAGGATCACTTTGTTCTATTGGTTGTGAATGTACTCATTCTGCAAATAAAACAATATGGGGAATGGTGCTACCTATGTAAATGTGCCCTACATTGTGTCCATCCAATGTTCAAGATTGATCAGCTTCCAGAATTGCTTGTAGCTCAGTCTTAGTTTCTTATAGTCCAAGTTTCTTTTAAATGTGTTCATATTAAAATGAATCCCCTTTGATGCAAGGACACTATACTCTACATTTCAGAAGGCCTACCAATTTACTTCAAAGGTTAATAAAAAGCTATTTTCATCTGTTTCATAACATGAAAAAACTGTCTAAAGGGGTAGAAGTCTTATGTACATCTGTAATCTTGTCTTTTTATTTTGTAGCACTTGTACAACTCTGCAGCATTCAAGGCTCGGACAAAGGCTAGAAGTAAATGCCGTGATAAAAGAGCAGACGTCGGGGAATTTTTCTAGATCTCCTTTTTCATGGGGTTCAATTTTCGTATTAAAATAGATTTGTAACATTAAATTAATTTTTTTAAATTTCTGTAGTCATAGTTTGCACTTGTTGTTATATAGTCTGTAAATACCATACATGTTATTGGTTAGGTGCATATACAGTGTATATAGATTGATGTAACATTGGGTGCAGGGCTACATTACAACAGTTGCATTAGCTGCTACTTGCTCCAAAGTTTGAACATACTGTAACTGAAATGTTAAATGGGTTGGATAACTGTAGTCAAATGCTCTATACCAGATTGGATTCTTTGTATAAAAGTAAATTAATTCATTGACCAAGTGTTTTGGTAAGAATGTGCTGATGTGAAAAGATCATGTTTGTGTGAAGTAATTTTAGTAACTTTTTTTGAACTCTTCAGTGGCAGGTGGACCGAGAAATTTCTATGTACTATGACTTTATCCTGATGGGAACTATGAACTTCAGTAACCTTCACTGATAGTCATGTAGTGAATGACAAATACCTGCCTCAATGTAAAATAAAAACAAGATTCTGGTGTTCTGAAATTGTACTTCTAATTTTTGGAATAAAGATGTTTCTCACTGCTTGCTCCCTGTGGAAAGTGGTAACTCTGTGGATGAGAAGCTGTATAACACTGACAAAGCCTAGAGGTTGAAACAGATGGTTTTGTTTATTTGCCAGTTGAGATATGTGGTTGGGTTAGTGTCACTGCTTTAGTAGATGCTACATGAAAGTTTACCTTGCTCTGTTTCAAAGGTTTATCATACTTGTATGTGATCTGCACCGCAACTCACTCTGGATTTGTCATTGCTTTTGTAATGGTCAAATGTTTTCTAGTTCTGGTGCTGCAAAACACCACGTCCCTTATCTAACGGGCACCACTCCAGCTGCCTGTGTTCATGTTGAAAACTCCTCTACCCTCAGTTGCTGGCTCTAGAGGACTGAAATGTGCCAGTAACAGAACTGTTTCAGGACTAGTGGGGTGGGTTATGTAATAACTACACTAAACCCTAGATAGCTGGAGCTTCTGAACCTGAAGATATATAAAAATGTTTGTTAGAATAAACATTTTTTAAATGTTAAGTCAGGTTAGCAGTAAAGGAAGTAAACCTTGCATCCAAAAAACCCCACCCCCTGAAAACTGCTGCTTGCTCTGATAAGGGAAAGTTTTTGGTTTGGGGTGGTGGTTTTGGGTAGTTTGGGTTTTTTTCCCTCCAGTTTCTGATTACAGCAGAACCTATTCCAGAAAGTTCATGCATACTAATAAGTTGTTACCCTCTAAGTTACCTTTTCCTCAAATAATCCATTATGTAAGAACTTGTTTGGTTTATAAAACTGATGACTTAGACTACAAGAAGGCCTTCAACTGAAATCAGTGCTATCATCATGATGTGTTGTCAGTTTCACCCAAGTAGAGAAGAAACTTTTGACCCTTGAACTAGATGAAGTTGTCTGCCTGTGTTTGCCAAACCCATGATTATGTCCCCTTTGAGCTGAACTTTTCCCTCAAGCCCATTGATCTCCTGTGGCTTCTGGGTAGTCACCTTTGGCATCCTCTGCCTGTGTAAGGAGCTTCCTGTCCAGTATTTCTACAGCAGCTCCTGGCAGGTGGCCAAGCACGTGGTTTCCCTTTCCCCAGTTCTGCTGTAGCTGCCAGCCAGAGGCCAGAATGGCTTTCAGGGCTGTTGGAGGGGCAATGGACTCTCCTGCAGAGTGTTGCTCCTGCAGTTTTGCTCTCTGGCAGAGATTTGTAGACCTTTTCAAGCTCAGAACTGGAGAGGCCTGGGTCCTTGTCTTAGAATTATGTTGGTATCAGGAATCTTTTTTTTCTGGCTTGCACATCCTTGCTTGGGGAAAGGACTTCTCCAAGAGCCCTGCAGAAAGGGAGCAAGCTCTTGTGTCTGTGTTACTGGCCCAGCTGCTCAGATTGGGCAGTGGCAGGGCTTTTCAGCTTGGGGTGGGAACTATGCATCAGGTGATTTATTCTCTCCATTGTTTCCTAAGAGAGAAATATGTTTATTGTCAGTTTAAAGGGGTTCAGAATTTTAGACATAGGATGGCTTCAGAAAGGGTTTGTACTGAGCTGTGGTCTCTCTGTGTAAGTGTCAGCTGCCTGTCATTACCATGTGCAGTAACATTACCTTCTGCTATGACAAGGGAAAGAAGTGATCAGAAGAACTGTGTGCAAAGGAGCAATTATCACTCACCAACAGTTCATCAGGATTTATTTTTTTTAAACAGCTAAGAATGCCATTCAAATAAGTTTATCCCATAATACTGTACCACTTGACTTTGTAAGGTATATGGAAGAAGGAGGAAAAGACCCTGGTTTGTCTAGTCTATGCCTTTAAAATACTCATGCCTGCAATACTATAGATATGACTCTTCTGCATAGCAAACTGGTTACTCATAGCTACAGTGTTGTAGATATGACTCTTCTGCATAGCAAAATGAGTTTTAAAGAGGCATGAAGCCTTAAAGGTTTGGCACTAACCAAAAGGTTGGTGAAATAGTGATTATCAGTAACAAACCTTATCCTCCACGACAGGATATTTTCATTATTCCAATATAATAAAAAAAGAGCTGATTTCTTTTTTTAGCAGATCAGTATTGTGAAGTCAGTATACTTAGTCAAGTTGAACTCTAAATATAGACTGAAAGGGGCAGTCTGTTTCATAGCTGTCTTTACAGGTCCTGCAGGACTTGAAAGGTTCCTAAAAGTACAAAGGAACTGCAGAACAAGTTTTCTTCACGTGATTTTCAGTGGCTGATTTCTTCCATACTGGCACGTTACCTGAATATAATTATGTTGTAAGTAATGTTTCATTCTCCTGGTTTTAAACCTTTTAGATTTTATTTCCTTTTTTTTTCTGTGAAGAATGTTCAATGTGGTCTCATTCTAAGTTCGAATTTAACCACAACAGCCTTAGAAGAAATTTAAAAGTTGAATTGGGGAAAAAAAGTGTTTAAGCAAGGTTAAAGTACAAGATAAAGTGAATCAAAAATCCCAAGTGTTTAGATTAGTTTGTTGGGAAAATAATACTTCTGGCCAGTGACACTGATGTCAGTATCCTTTCTTTTTTGTTTGGTGCATCAATGGAATCAAACAAATGTAATAGAAACATTGTTAAATTGATAATGGTTATCTTCACTGTGAGGTTATAAACACAGCGAGGAAATCAGTTTCAAATAATTAACAGTAAATGCAGAAACATATAATTCATAATACTAATGAATCAAAGGTACTCACATTTATTACAGCTGAAGAGTCTTCCCTGAAGTTGCAGGGAGGTGCTAATCAAAATACCCAAGAGAAACAGCTGTTCTTCAGAGGCTAAAAATAACCAAAAGCCTTCATGCAGGAGGTGGTAATTTTCAGCAGGCTGTTCAAACACAGGGCTCAGTAATGATGGCAGTTGGCTGCAAATGTGTGTGTGGAGTGACAGCAGAACAGAGCCAGTGCTGGTGAGGACGTGGCTTCCAGGCCGTGCTACCTGGCACCATGTGATATTCTAGAGGAAGGACAGTGACACCACCATCTGTCCTGAAGTTACTGCTGCACACCTAAAGATCACGCTAGGTAAGGCTAACCCCCACTATGCCAGCTTTTCTGCCTTGTTTTGAAGCAAGAGTTCTGAACAGAGAAAACAATAACTGTAATCTTTTCTTACATACTATTAAACAGAAATATGAAAGTATCCCTGTAGTCCTGTCAATCTCAAGCAGGAGAACAACCCCCATTAAGCACTTAGTCTTCAAACTTACTGAGGCTCAATGAGTGTCTACTTGTCTGTGCGATTAAATTTGGGGGAATTACAACAATCAAAGCATTTGGTTTGATGAGGGAAGGAGTGAGTCTTTTCTGCAAACACTCAGGGCTGTGTTCCTCAAACTCTAGGTTTTTAGTTTGAATGCTCTATTGGGAATCTGGTCACACTGTGTTCTCTGTTGTTTGGAGTGGGAGAGAAGGCTCAGAAGCACATCAAGGGGCCAGTTCAACCCATCTAGGATTCAGAAATCACCCTTAGGTGCTTATCACCCTTCATCAATGCGAGGTTTGCATTCCATGAAGTGCTGATTTATGTTGACAGGTAAAACTGAACTTGAGAGCTTTGACAAAATACTAAATGGGTAAGATGTATTCTACTCCAAATCTAAACTAATCTCTGTGAGCTCCCCCCTTACATTCAGGCTGTGATTATAAGGTCAAAAAGATGTATCTTAGAACAAGAGGAATATTACCTGGAGGAATGTATTTTTCTTTAATAATTATACAGGGAGTTTTCAGTGACAAGTGTAGTCAAACATGCCTAGTTTGAGCATCTGCATCTCCTCATGGCTAGAACTGCAGTTTATTTCTAGAAGACATTTTTGGAATCAGAGTACTGTAAAGAAAACCAGAAGACTGATAAGGAATAATGTGCAACTCATGGAGAAGCCTTCTTAGGTATTGCTTTTTTATATATATAATCTGTCTTCAAAATTGTATTTATACAAACATTCATTCACTGAGTTCATGCATCCAGACTCCAGAGAGAAGCTGTTTTTGCTGACTGGGCCTCATCCAGTGCTTTTTTTAAGAACAAGGAGTATTAGTCTGAAGAAAAGGCTTTGCTATCAAACTTTAATTTGTCCAATACTAGCATCTCTGTGGAGTAGAACCACATTAGAAGACTATTTTTTGTCCCATTTTTCACAAAAAATAACTTCACAGTGATATATTCTAAGGTGTATAAGCAGACATATATTCTTGCTGCTTATATCCTCATCCATACCTGCTTTCTTTGTCTTATCTCTGAATTATTTGATGCTGAAAGCAGTGGACCTGAGTGGCAATCTTCCTGGCAGTGTTAGTGAAGGTTTGGTTTTCACTGTAATCAGGTTCTCACCCTAACTCTTGCCAAGTGCTCACCAAAACAAAGGGTTATACAACTAAATAAGTACCACTCCAATCAATGCTGGAGTCAGTCAAATAGATTTTTCTCTTTGTCCCTTTCCCCACACACATATATACATATATACTTGTATACATATGTATGCCTAAGTATACACATATGCACAAACACAATGTAGAAATGAAATGATATAATTATCGAAGATGTCCAAGAATAAGTAAGTGCTATTTACTGAGTTACCTTTGCTTTCAAGATCTAGTAAATGTTCTGGTCCTTCAAATTCCTGTATTTTAAAGGTTGTTTAGGCTGCTTGGTGTTTTCTTAGTACAGGACACCAACTGTTACCAGTTATTTCCCATATCCATCTGTTAATTTACCTTTTGAATTATTATTTCTTTTAGATAAAATGGAGAGGCCTACCCTGGAAATTAACCTGTCTGATACTATTGAGGAAGGAAAGCTTTATGTAGTTGATTCCTTAAACAACTTAAACAAGCTAAATGTTTGTCCAGATGAATCTCAACATTCTCTAGGTATGTATGAGAGGTGGTGCTCTGTGGTTTTCTATACATGCAATCCCCATTGTGTGTCACTGATGTCAACAGCCCAATAGGCCAATATGTATGTTCAGCTCTGTACTGAAAATGGAAAAAAAAAAGCAGCTTGAAAATGACATAATTTAGACAGAGCAGATAAAGGTTCAGCTGCCCCCACTGAGTATTTCAGTTACTGGGTTCTTAAAAGTCCTTGCATTTTGCTAGGGATTCACTGTCAAGCCTGAACTTATCTTCCATTTCCACTGGGATTTATGAGGTGATCCCTTGCAGGATAATGTCTCTAGTAATGCTCAATATACACCTACTACATAAATACTAAGTCTTCCCAAGCACCAAAGTTCCCATGTGGCAATAGAAACACCAGAGAATTGCTGTTCATTCCTAGAAGACACATCTCCTAAGGACTCAAATTAGTTATCTGAAAGACCCCATGAGACATTTAAGCATTTTACTTCACAGACTTACTTGCAGTTTCAGATATGGCTCCCACACTTCTACTGGTTTTATAGTGCTTTTGTCTTTGACTTCCCACAGCAACAAGAATATGTTCACCCAGTGATAGCTACAACAGAGTTCAGTTCTTTGTGACCTGAAAATATCTCAAAACCTGGAGCTCTTCAGCAGCATTACACATAACAATATTTGAATCTACTTTTATTTCCCTTATAACAGCAAATTTGACTGAAGAAATCTATAGATCAACAGCTATGTTGAAATGTGTTTCAAATGGCCATAACTTAATCATGCTTCTAGTTATGGGAAATAAATGCCTTCTCATAACTACTGTTTTCAAGTCTTCTAACTTTTCCTAATGCAGCTAACTCGAGTGGTGCTGGTTTCTGCATTGAAGGCAAAGACGTTAGACATAAAGTACTTTACCTCAATATTGTCACTTCTATGAGTGCAAAAAGAGACCATGGCATACATCAGTTTTAATGTCAAAGAAACTCCTTTCAGTGTGACTGTCTTGCTTTCTTTTCAATTTTTATTGCACAGTATTGTTTACTTTTCAGGTAAATATATAAAGTTCAGTGAAATCACATATGTTTCTCTGGAATAAGAGCATGCATGCTCCTCCCTACATTTCAGCAGTAAATAAAGGTAGCCTAATATGTATTTTATGCATAGATTTGTAAAGTGCTTTGGTTCCTTCTAGGATTAATCTTTTAACATACTTTTTTAAGCTTGGAGATTCTGTAGACATCTTATCCCATTGGTTAAATAAATACATATAATTACTTTTTCACAGTCCTAGCTGCCTTATTCAGCAGCATAAAATTCTGGTTGTTTTGCCAGAAAATCAGAGATCGGTGGAATAATTTTCACTTTCTGATAAAACCTACAGTCTTCTGAATAATCTATCAGTAGTCATATAGCAGATGCTCTGTTTGGTTTAAATATGATGTTTCAAGTATGTTGCAGTACACAACAATCCTTTTGTTCAGTACCTTAATATGACTTGGCATGATCAAACACACTAACAATCATGTCAAAAACTATTTAAAATGCTTTTTGGCTTCCTAAGTAGAGGCCATGCAGTAATTTCTTTATGTTTTACATGATAAAATGTTCCCACTGTTTGCAGTTTGGCAAGAATGTATTCACCAATTACTCACAACACTGCAGTCTGGCATGTCCCACCCCATGAAATAGTGAGAAGAATTCATTAGGCAGAGCAAGCTCAGACCACTTTTGACACCTCTATTGATAGCTTAGTATGCTTGAAAGGCAGCAGTAGTAAGCCCTGCCCATCCTTATTATTATGATGAGAAAGCAATATTGGTGCAGGCACACAGTATATTGTGTTATGAATGCTAAGGGAATAATAATTGACCCAAAACCCAAGTATGAAAATATTTCAGCTTACCCAGAAGCAGGAGTGTGTTAAATGCAATAAAGAGAAACAGAGATATTCCCAGAGATCTCCTACCAGCTCAATCAATTGCTCAGCCCTGAGCTGGTTCATTACTGAAGTGCTGTAGTGGCATATGCAGCCTTCCCTCAGTTTTATCCCTACAGGCTCAGTTGCAAGGACCTCAAAGATTTCCACCAGCTAAAACAAGAAAAGGATCTAGAAATATATTTTTTCACAGATGCACATGCTAGTCTTCTTTTCAGAATGGCAAAACAGCAATTACAGGAGGATAAATTACAGTAATTTGCATGTAGTTTTACTATGTATGAGACTGACACCAAAATGAAATTACATTAGCTTCCTCCTCCACCCAAAACAGAAAATTAAACTAAATCTTACTAAGTAGTTCCAGTAGTATGCAAACTTGAGATTAAACAAATTTGGCGTATGAATTGTTTATATTCACATGAATTTCCTTGTGGTGTTCACTTGACTTGTTCTCTTTGAGTTTATCACCATCTCACATTTGATT
>NW_008691525.1:0-8718 GCF_000695815.1 Acanthisitta chloris | reverse complement strand
TGCAACAGAAACTTCAAAAAGCAATAAAGTGGCTTGTTGAGCTGATTCAAGGACAGCATTGCAACTGTTTAACTGGTTTTCTTCTCTCGTGTTTCCTGTGGTTGAAGTACAACATGTGTAGTCCATGAGAGTTATGTCCCATTCTGACAACTGGGAGGATAGGCACCTCATTTTTTATTGGAATGAAACCAACAAATCCTAAAGATGAGGAAGAATATTGAAAACATTTGTTTTAAGATAAGAAAAATAAAGACCTGCATTCAACCTATCCAGAATCAGGAGCTGATGTGAGGTGCTTAATTTGGGAAATTAATCATCTTGGGGATACTTCTATCATCAAATACAAAAAGAAGCAAATCTAGAGGATGAATGTGTAGGATGAATCTGTACCTTGGTTTTCAATATGAATTTTTCTCTCCTCTCTTTTCAAAAGGTTAAGTCCATCTAAGCCCTTACAAAGCCTTCTGATGAAACCTTCATTGCAACCTTTGCATGTTTAACCAGCTGTAAAACTATGAACTGTACAACAGGTCAACAAAACAGTGTATTTCAACCACAGAAACATTTTTGTTGAATATTTTCCAACATCTACAACAGATGTATTTGTTTCTATATTTTCAAATTCAAACTGAGCTCATAAAGTCAGTTTCTTCCCTTCTCATGCAATATCACAGGAACTAAAATCTGTCAGCCAAAATTGTGATGTATTCTGCATAATTTCACAAAGCCAGAAGCATTTTTCCATGTTTATCCTAACTAGCCTTAACAAACTTTATCACCAAATGATTTGTCATCTCTTAACAGATGAGGAAGAGAACACTGTTGGTACTGGAGAAAACTTGGCAGGGAGCAACACAAGAAAACAGTGTTTGTTCTTCATCACCTTTGTTCTTACTTTGATCGTTAGTTTGGCACTTGTTTCGTTTGTAATATTCTTAATACGTAAGTACACCAAAGAGTGGTTCTTAAAAATGTGGGGACAATTGGAAAAAGAATTTTGCTGAATGTGTCCTGCTACCTTGTAACATGCTACTGCTGACAGGCTTAGCTAAATGCATGGCTGCAGGTGACCCTGGTTTATGGAGCCCTTGTCATTTTAGGGGTTTCTGAGCTAGTAGTACTGAACAGACAATGAGGTGCATTACTTTAATTTACAAGTCCATTTTGAATGAATTGTTATCCATCTGAAATCAAGATTTTTTCATATCCTAAATTAGGAAATGTGCTGGAGCATAGCAAAAATCCTCATTTTCCTTTCTGAACAGGAAATTCTAACCCTTGACTAAATTTTCTAACAGGCACTCAAAGAAAGAAATATCAGAAAAGTAAAGAACACAAAGGAAATTTTAAGTGACATGATTGTAAAATCCTAATTGAAATACCTCATACTTGAATTCCAGATTTATGTAACAGGGAGATGCTAAAAGTAGAGTCCTGGTATAGAAAAATGAATAATGTGCTTTTCTAGTACAAAAATGATAAAATAATAGTGAAAAGACTTCTTACAGGAATCAAAGGGGTTTGCTTGGGCTCAGGTTAGTTGAGGCCTGTGGTTTTTGAAACTGATTTCCAGTGATATTTCAGTTTATGCTACATCTTATATTTATATATATATGTGTGTGTGTGTGTGTGTGTGTGTGATATGATATATAATCTGATAATATGTTTGTAATCCATGTGCATAGATTCATTTAGCATTGGCACTATTAGACTTCAGCTTCAAAACCCATGGGTACATTTTGTTAACTTCAGAAGGACAAAATAAAAATAGCTCCAAAAGTGTATGTGATGGCTATTGCACATTGATGTGCCAGCGTAGGTTAGCCTCCAAATGCCAATATAATTTAAACACTTAAGAAATCCAGTGATGTGGCTGTAGTCTGCTATGTGGGTTTTTTTACTGCTGAACTACAATTACTGTAGTAATTGCAATTTTAGAGACATACATGCACATACTGCCCACAAATAGCATCTTGGAGCCCCTAAATAAGACTTTTTCCTCATGGACACCAGTGGAATGGATACACTCCTGAAGACTGCAAAATTTATTTGCAATATTTATGTTATTGCACTGCCCGAACTGAACAATGCAGAAAATAACCAATTAAAAATGCAGTGAGCAGGTAAATCCACCTGATGTATAACTTCTTATCATCAGGTTCTGCAGTTGGTTTCCTGTTTAATGTTTTTTACTCGTCATAATTTCCTACAAAGTTTCTCAGGAATGTAAGTGAGGGTAGTGATGCTCTTAACTTAAATGCTGATAATTTAGTGTGGTGTATTTTCCTTTTCAAGTTCAAACTAGAAACAAGATGGACCAAATATCAAGCAGACTACTATCTGAAAAGAAGAACATAGAAGAACTGAAGAAAATGAACAAAATTATATTAAAGCATCTGAATCAAACAGGAATTAAGGAAAAGTCTTCTGATCTTCACAGACACCTGTTTACCCATGCTGAGCTCAAAATCCCTGGAGAATAGAACTTTGGAATGAAATTCTGCATATTCGTGACAGATATTTTCACATATGGCACACAGGTTGCTTAAACCTTCTGATATGGTCACAGAAGCACTGGAAAAACCAGCTGAAAGAAAAATATTATAAATTAATATTTTATCCTGTTTTATGTGGACATAGATTTTTAATACTATGCACATATGATTCACACTAAACAATGGATTGTCAATAATTTAGGGCAAGAGTTCCAGATTCCCTGTGCATTGTATATTGTGGGAGTAAGGGTCTACTTTTACTTTAAATGTAAGTGAATGATCCCAGAAAACCATGATTTCTGTTCACATCGTTCCCACAGGACCTTGTTCACTTCATCGTTCTCCTGTTTCTTTGGTGCAAGTTTTGTGTTTGTTTCCATATTATTTTTATTTAAGGATAACTTCAGATTCCGTAAGTTATAAATAAATCTAATTCTGCCACAGAGTTTGGTGGTTTTCCTTTCTGTGTATCTGCATATACTGACTTACTACTGTTTTTGTGGAAAAAACCCAAAACAACAAAAACAACAAAACAACCCAAACTTTGATAACTACAAACTCTTTCATCACATGCCATATTCAGCCCGAATTTGTGTTGACGGAGTGGGTGTCATATTGTCCTACGTGGGAAACAGGTTTAGAGGACTCAGTCTGGTAATTGCATGGGATCATCAGAGCAAACCCGTCCCATAGCAATGCTAATATGCTGTACTCAGAATTTGCAGGCAGTTTCTGGGTGAAGATCAAGTGTGGGGAAGATACTTCATGTTCTTGTACTCTTCCCTACAGTTGCTGTTGACCACTATCAGAGAAGGGCTGGGTGGAATCTGGGCAGAACCTTCATGGTTTTAAAAATAGAGCAATACCTCAGAGGGTGAAAGGAGCCAACACTTTCTCTCTCTGAATTTACACAGTTGTGGAGACTGACATCTGAAAGGCTGATCATGTAAGAGACTGGTGGGTAGCTTTGTCATTTTAGCATTCAGAACCTTCTACTGGAACATACATTAAGAAGGCACCTCCATTATCAGTAAATAAATTGGTTACTCCCATCATGATGGTGAGATGGCAGCTGACATTATGAAATATGTCCAACCTCTTTTACTTTGAGTTCTCTTTCTCATCTAATACTTTCTTATCTCTTCCAGACAATTTTTACCAAAAAAAGGTCACCAAAGTCAACAACTTGCATTGCAGTCTCCTTTTCCAGAATTAATGATAGTCCTTTCTGTGATGATTACTTTATTGTTTACAACAGAATGAAAAACTAAGTCCAGGAATCTTTCTTGGTATCAGTCTACTTGGATTTGCACACCAATTCTATTCCTGATATTAGAAGTGCTTTGTGTTACACCTATGTTTTACATAGTCTTCTATTTCTTGATTTCTATTTTCCTGATATATTACTGTCTAGTCATTCACATGAGAACTGTGAAGTTTGGTTTTAAGAGCTTATTACTCCTGATAATTTCCAGCTGCAGTTGTAATTGTCTCCTGTGGACATCACAAGTAATATTTATAAAGATGACTTTAATATAGCTACTAGAGAATGATAAAAAAAAAAGTGTAGAAAAGTTGTTAGGAAAGGAACCCTAAAAGTCCAACCCAAATATATTTCTGTAAATAGTGTTAAATGGTGAAAGAAAAAGTATCATAAGACTAAAAACATGACACTTGCAGTGTTGCTTCTCTGTTCTTCTCTGAGCTGTCACCTGCTTTTTTGAGACAGTATTAAGTTCCCATCTTCCCACCCCTATTGCAGCTCCTGTGACTGCTCTCAAGCTCCTGTCTTGCACTGACACACGTCTGTAGTTGTGAGCCAGGGAGAAACAACCCTAGTATTTGGCACTCAGTGCATCTCACACATGTGGATTTGTTGCATCCCTCATTGCAATTGCAGCCATCAGAGCAGTCTGTGGTCCACTAGAAATTGATGCCAATAGGCGATAGATATTTTTTGGCAGGAGACTGTAAATAAAATGTGTGCTAGACCAACAGTTCCCAAGAAATTAAAGCTATCTCATCCTCAATTACTCTTAATCTAGCTGGTCAAGCAGTGCTCATAATAAATCTAATTTTTGAGTCTCTGTTGTTGATTAGAAATGTTGTGGGTTTTTTTACTCAATGCTTTGATCATGCAAAATGCAGAGTGCTCTCAGCTGTCCAGACTTACAACCCACTGGAGCATAACAATGTACAGGCAGGCTCAGTATCACACAGGACTGAGGCCCCATATAATTCTTTTCATATCTAATTGCTTCTTCACTTGCAGTGATCAGTGACTAAGATCAGTGACAGAAAAAGTGCAAAAGTCCAAGGCTGTTCCTGTTGGTGCTGCTGAAACACATCTGTTGTTGGAGACACTTGCAGGCAAAGAAGACATGGCACAGCACAGCTTACTGCTGCTTATGACTTCTCAGCTCAAGTTACCAATATTTACAGCCAGAACTGCTTCTGTATGAGACCAGAGCAAGGGTCAAGTGGTCTGCCTTGACAGCAGAGTGCCACAATCCCTCCATCGACACTCCTGGGGTACTCCCTACACAGACACCAAAGCAGCTCCTTTAGGAGAACATTTCTGTCTGATCCACTGACAGTGAAGTAGTCCCAAACAAACTACTACTTAACTCTTAAAATCTTCTACAAACTTGACCCTGAAGTGAATTTCAGCTCATTTCATAGCTGCATAACCTTCACCTTAAATAAACAGCAAAGTGAGTAGTAAACTCCAAGCTCCAAATGCATGTCACATAACTACTGTGCTGCATATGGATGTTACAATGTCTCCTGCAGACATGAGTAAGATCTCTGTTCTTCTATGGTTACACATCTCAAGAGCCTTTGCAATGTCTGATATTACAACAATGAACAGAAGGAAGATGACCTGACAGTAACAGCTTTATCTTACAGCAGTCACAGTCATTGTCCTCAGTAGTACTGCTGCTTTGTTTTTTCTTTTGTTTGCAGGCTATATAGGTATCTATCCAAAGTAATTTACCTTTCAATATTTCTCTGAATTCACTCTAAATAGAAAGGCTGCACAAAGAGTTCAGTTAGACTTAACAACATGCCACTGCCACTCATCTGCTGCAAGTATTATCATTGCTGAAATGACAGCTTGACTTGGCCTTAGAAGAGATTGCTCAGAAATTCACTCCTTTGCTCCAGATATCCACAACAGTTTGTGTTCTTGGTAACCTCAAACTATCAGACAGTATTTGACTGTGTGAAACGACACATGGAGAGACTCTACAGTACTAAGTACTAAAGGGCTGCCTAGCACAGGCATTTGTTTGCCTTCCTTGGCATCATGTTACCTTGAGAACACAAGATTGTACTCAGCCTTGTGCTCCTCCAGAATGAAACAGAACTGAAACTCAGTATCTACAAGCAGCATGTAAGAACCGAGGGTGAAACATTCTTTACAGGCCTCCTGACAGAGGCTTGTTCATTCACATTGTAAAATACTCAAATAATGGTTCTTCCTGAGTCTCCTCTTCTAGTGATTAACTAACCATATAGTTATATCTATTTTTCCTGAAGTCTAACTAAAGTTTTCCCTGCTGAAATGTAAGCCCATTATCACCCAGCCAATTTCTTGTGAATATGAAAAGTAGTTTGTTACTTTATTTTATATACTACACTAACTCTGCAAGAAAATTTTACTCTTGAGAAAGCTTTTTTTTTGCCTTCTGAGATACCTGGAATTTTAACCTTCAATTTATTCTCTAAACTCTAGTATGGGATCAGTTCATGTGCTTTCTTCACTGGTAAAAATATGAAGTTGAACAGCTGTAAAAAAAGTTATGATGATGTGCTCACTCTGAATCTGGAAAAAAAGAAGAGAAAATTCCAGGAGTGGCAAAAGGATTGCCACAAGCTTTGTTAGACCACATGCTCTTGAAGATGATGTGTGTTGCACACAATCCAAACTGTTCAGGAACACTATATGTGGTCAGGTATTTGCAAAATGAGCAGAGTGAAAAAATGTTGAACAAAGCAGAAGGACTATTGTCAGAATTATATGAAGAACAAAACCCTGCTTCATGAGATTTTGAAGCCTTTGAAGATCAAATATTTATTTTCATTTTACCAAAGCATAATCTTGTAAAATGGCACAGGAAATTGCCTGCGAATACACATTTTGAGATCCAAAATTCTAAATTTTCTTAATAATTTCACCCTGTCTGATGGGAGTTCCTGCTCTGAGATACAGAACCTACCCCAATGTAAATGGCAGCAAAGCAATGTGCTCCATGAAAGCTTTACTGTTTTGATCACATTTATTTTGACAGACAAAATTGCAACTAGTTCTAATTAAAACTCTGATTAAGCAACACCTAGATAAAACAAATGCCAAATAGCAACTAAAAACTGGATTTATGTTTTGACTAGTAACTGAAAATCATCTGTCCAAGAAGATGCTTAACTTGATCTTCTTATAGATTACTAGTGTAATTATCTTGGGGATGCTGGTGAATAATGAACGTTGGATCAAAACCTTAGATCTTAGTCCAGTGCTACTGGGATTAAAGGGACTGTTCTTTCCAATTTAAAGAAAATCCCACCACATTTGGTCCATTACATGTTACTGTTCTTATTCTCCTGACAGATTAGCAAGAATACTGAGATTTAAAGACAGGGATGGAGGGAGTGAATGCACTGTCACTTCCTCTGGGATACATAAGAAATAGTAACACTAAGGCCAAAGAAGTTCATCCTATTCAAGAACCCAATCAGTCTTAGAATTCAAGAAAAGGCTTTTATAGGCTCTGTTTCCTATCCTTTCTCTGGTTTCTGGGCCACACTTCAGCAATTGAAATGCTGCCTGTGATTCACTGATGAGTCAGCAAAACCCCTGAATGGTAATGAGAACCTTCCAGCAGGAACAGTCACAGCACAGAGCTGCTGCTGATTTATCACTGTGAGGCAAACCACATCACACACAAGGGTGAAAGGACAATTTCAAAATCGATTGCCTGGCAATTTAAATATCTATTAATAATTATGGGTTTACTTTTTGAGTTCTGCACTGTTCATTTAATCTTAGTATCTTCTTCACCACATATATTACTTGGGAAAACAGTGTTTACAAGATGACATGACATTTCGAAACTCACAGACACCTTTGCTCCTTGGCAAAAGGTCATAGATAATTCATTAACTTCACATTTTTAGGGCGTTGGGGTTTTTTAAGGCTTTAGTTTTTTTCTTAAAGCAACACTGAAGCATTTTTTTTGGAAGACCTCTCCCTAAATACTCAAAATTACACAGATGGATATTAATTTGGACCTAAAGTGATAGGACAAGGAGCAATGGGTTTAAACTGAAAGCAGAAATTTAGGTTAGACATATGGAAGAAATTCTTTACTGTGGGGGTGGTGAGGCACTGGAACAGGTTGCACAGAGAAGTTGTGGGTGCTCCATCCCTGGCAGTGTTCAAGGTCAGGTTTTAGTCTAGTGGAAGGTGTCCCTGATCATGGCAGGGGGTTTGTAGCTAGATGATCTTTAAAGTCCCTTCCAACCCAAATGGTTCTATGATTCTGTGATTCCATGTGTGGGTGATAGCATCAAGACTTTCAACAGGAGGTATGATACAGATTCTATTTCTTTTTGTGCATCATTAGTGACAGCCTGCCTGGCTCCTGAAGCAATCTTAAAAACTAGGTAATGGAGGAAAAGTTTGCTACCTGTGAACCAGAAATAACAAAGCAAAAAAATAATTATATTATTTTTAATAGAATTTTAGGTGTAGTTGGTTGTTTGATTGGCTTTTTTTAAAAAAGAAAATGTCAACCAGCCTGTCATGGAATGTAAGGAAAGGTTTTTGTAAGTGCTTCTTGTAGAAGCTCACCAGCAAGATTTTGTTCAGATTGGTGTACCTGAGCTGCTGCTTTGATCTGAAGCAGCTCTTGGGTTGCACTTCTTGCTTGACATGGATGTGATGAGCTGTTGCTCCAGCTTCCTGAGGTCCTAGTATTTAAGTGCTGGTTTGAATTACATTCAGCTTCCTATAAAACTCTGCAGCAGGATGATCCCCAGCTATGGACAGCAAGTGACTCAGCTCATTGAATTGCAGTGAATGAAATCCTGGGAACTGATTCTGCACCTATAAATAAGTACTGATAGACTTGCTTAGAGCTTCTCTTCGAGGAACGGTGGTACTGACATCTAGATAAACGGATAAAGGAGGAAACAGCCCCCTGAGTTTCTTTTCTTTTCT
>NW_008691524.1:0-896 GCF_000695815.1 Acanthisitta chloris | reverse complement strand
AGTTGACTCTACTTCAGCTCAAACCAGGAGAACTGGGTACTTTGAAATTAAAAGTTCAAATGTATTTTTTGCTGTTTTGCGTTGGATTCCGAGCAGCCTCTCCTTCGGTGAGTGGGAAAGGGGCCTTTGATGTTCCTGGCGTGTATGACTACAGAGCCAGCTGTGAGCTTTGTGTGTTGCAGGGGAGTGCCAGCCTGGGCCTTGGATGGGCCTTCTTTTGGACTAGGATGGGCCTTCATTTGGTCTTGGGCGGGCCTTCATTTGGTCTTGGGCAGGCAATCATTTGGCCATGGATAGGTCTTTATTTGGCCATGGTTGGGCCTTCTTTTAGCCTTGGATGGGCCTTCTTTTTGCCATGCATGGGCCTACATTTTGCCTTGGATGGGCCTTATTTTGGCCTTGGGTGGACTTTCATTTTGCCATGCATGTGCCTTCAATTTGCCATGCATGGGCCATCAATTTTCCATGCATGGGCCTTCTTTTGACCTTCATTTGGACTTGTATGGGCCTTCATGTGGCCATGAATGCACCTTCTTTTGGCCTTGGATGGGCCTTCATTTGGCAATCCATGGGCCTTCATTTGGATATGCACGGGCCTTGGATGGGCCTTCATTTGGCCTTGGATGGGCCATGGATGGGCCTTGTTATGGACTTGGATGGGCCTTGTTTTGGCCATGCATGGGCCTTGTTTTGGCCTTGGATGAGGCTTCATTTGGCCATGGATGGGCTTTCAATTTTCCATGCATGGGCCTTCTTTTTGCCCTGGATGGAACTTGGATGGGCCTTCATTTGGCCATGGATGCACCTACATTTGGCCATGCATTGACATTCTTTTGGCCTGGGATGGGCCCTTTTTTGGCCTTGTGTCGAGGTTTAACCCCAGCTAGCAACCAAGA
>NW_008691523.1:0-213 GCF_000695815.1 Acanthisitta chloris | reverse complement strand
ACCCGCCGCGCTCTGCTCCTGCACCGCCTGTGGGTACCACCAGTTACCCCACAGGGCCAACCACTTACCCCCACAGCCCACCAGTTACCCCATACAGCCAACCAGTGAGCACAGGCATCCTCCCAGTTATCCCACATACCCTCTCAGTTGCCCCACACAGCGTCCTGCTTGCCCCATCCATCATCCATGGTCCTTCCAGTTACTCCGTGTATC
>NW_008691522.1:0-215 GCF_000695815.1 Acanthisitta chloris | reverse complement strand
TCTAGGTGGGTCTAGGTGGTCACAGTTGTGTCTAGGTGGGCCCAGCTGGGTCTGGGTGGGCACAGGTGGGTCAGGGTGTGCCCAGGTGTGCTATGCCACCCCCTCGGTGCCCGCAGACATCAACGAGTGCCTGGAGGGCGATTTCTGCTTCCCCCACGGCGAATGTCTCAACGCCGACGGCTCCTACAGCTGCCTCTGCGCCCAGGGCTACGCGC
>NW_008691521.1:0-216 GCF_000695815.1 Acanthisitta chloris | reverse complement strand
AAGGACCTGACACCTAGGGCCAGAGGCCACAGGTGTCCCCAGGTGTCCCCAGGTGTCCCCAGGTGTCCCCAAGGTCTCACCTGGAGCCTCAGCAGATAGTCCACGGTGCAGATGATGATGTTGATGGTGGTTGTGTTCCCAGTTTGTGTCCTCAGGTAGTTCTGGAAGTCTTGAGGAGGTGAAGGAGACAACAGCCAATGTCACCTCAGTGTCCCC
>NW_008691520.1:0-493 GCF_000695815.1 Acanthisitta chloris | reverse complement strand
CAATCCCAGGATTTGGGGGGCTCAATCTCAGGATTTGAGGGATCAATCCCAGGATTTGGGGGATCAATCCCAGGATTTGGGGGTCCCAATCCCAGATTTTGGGGTCCCAATCCCAGATTTAGGGTCCCAATCCCAGATTAGGGCTCCCAATCCCAGGAATTTGCCCCAGGAATTTGCCCTCCCTGGCCCACCACAGGTCCCGGCAGCCCTCGGAGTCCATCGGGTCCCGTTTTGCCGACATTTCCCTGCGCTCCCACGGCTCCGGTTTTCCCGGGAGCTCCCACAGCTCCCTGTTCTCCCTGCGTGGGCAGCAGAGCCAGGAGTTGGGAATTCTGCCAGGCTCAGGGACAGGATCCCGCGGGATCCCTCGGGATCCGCTCACCTTGGCTCCTTTCTCGCCCTGACGACCCTCGAGGCCTCTGGATCCGGCCGGGCCCTGCGGAGAGGTGAGCAAGGGTTGGGATCCGGAGGATCCTGAGGGATCCAGAGGGAT
>NW_008691519.1:0-945 GCF_000695815.1 Acanthisitta chloris | reverse complement strand
TCATAGAATCTCTTGGGTTGAAAGGGAAATATCTCTGACCTCTGTGCTGCTGGAAGTGTGCAAGAACAGATACTACAGCAGGATGCCACCGGAGACCACACATGATGGGCACATAACTCCTTTACCTTCACGCTTTGAGTATTCTAGCCTCACTAAGAGTGGAGGAGAAGGAATGTGACTGAAGCCTCCAGGACCCTTTCCCTTAGCATCCGCTCCAGCATATGTTCAAGCTGGTAATCAAATCCAGCACTATAAGCCAAGGAGTGTTGTTCTCAAGAATGGGAGTCACTGCCATGCATTGAGGGCTGGACACTAGACAACATGCCCAAATGCTAGATTACAAAGCACCTCACCTGTTTAGGAGAAAAAGGGTAATCTCCTTGGGGAATGAAAGACCACTGAGACTCTGCCCAATACCTCTGACCACTTAGTATTTCCAGCAAGGGCTATGTTCCTGCTTTCCTCAAATGTTTCCACTTGTTTCACACCACTAAGTCCCTTTGGATCAAATGATACAACTCTGGGTAAGATGGACTGAGTGACCTTTTTTAACCCTTGCAAAGTCCATTACTGGAAGAACCAGATGGTTCCTGACCTACCTAAAGGGAGTCTGTGAAAGGACTCCTTGGTCATCCCTCCCTTCCCCCCGAGCACCCTTACCATCCATCCCAATTCACCTGGCTGTGCAGCTGCCAGGGCTGGGCATGATGTGGTGGCCACACAAGCCCAGGGGCTACCAGCATAGAGACAGGACTAGCGAGGAGACACGGAGCAATGCTGGGCCGCTGCTGATGTGGGCGCTCCCTCGGCTGGGGCTGGCTCTCGCTGGGGTGCCTTGGCTGAGCGGCTCGGCACAGCACGGCCCTGCTCCGCACCTTCTGTGCGCTCGGTCCAGACAATGAGCCCCGACTGCCATCCTGCTCGGCGGCTCTGCCCGCCCTGCCC
>NW_008691518.1:8813-10293 GCF_000695815.1 Acanthisitta chloris | reverse complement strand
TGGCGTCTGCCTGACTGAGCCACCGTTCCCCCAGTTTCTCCACGCTGGAGAAGTGTCCCTTGCCCTGCATTGTGAGCCGAACTCGCGTTCTGTTGTTTGTCGTCCCCGAGGTCATCCCTTTGTCTTCCTGTGTCCCGGCCGTTAGGGTGGGAGCAGGTGGAGCAGTGCTGTCTGGGCTGCAGGATTCTTTTCCAGCAGTGGTATTGGAATGCTTATCTACATGGGCAGGAAGGGTTGTGTCTCTGCACCCAGGGACGAGCAGGTGGAGCAGCTTTGCGAGGGCTTTGTGTTTTCATGGATCAGCTTATCAGGGTTTGGAAGGTGGCACACTTGGCATTGCTTCTGGGGAACGTTTACAGTGGCTATACAGTAACAGTCATGGGAAAAGAGCTGGGAGTGCTAAACTGTCATCCCCATCAGACAGTATTTTAGTGCTCGCATGGAATTCTAGTGGTCTCTTGACTGTGAAAAAGCTGTATAAAAGGAAATGTTTTGTTCAGCAAAACTAAGCAAGAAGGAAAATAGCTGGTGGTACCATGGTACCCATAACACAAAACACCTGTAGTGAAGCACATTGAGCAGGGAGGGGCTTCAGCCCCTGCTGACCATGTGCAAATAGGATGTGGTTTAATTCCCTGGGTCAGAGACAGTGGTGAGTCAGTGTGCACTCACCTGGGCAACTCAGCTGGTGGCACAGACAGTGATGGTGCATATGTTACCCGCAGCTCCTGTGCCCCGTGCTGTCCCTCCCTTTTCCTTCTCGCAGATCCTGCCCTCGGGGGCAGGTCTGTGTCCCGCTGCCCCCAGTAACTTCGCATAACTTGCTGTCCCTCCTGCCTCTGCCCGGGGCGTGTCCCTGCGGCTCTCCTTGTGCTTTCGCCTCCTGCCCTGGCAGGACGAGCTGAGCCGCGGGGAGCAGCCTGGAGTCGCCGTGGGCTCGGGGAGGTGCGTGGTGCACACAGGGAGCAGGGAATGGGAGATGCTATCAGCCACAGTTCCAGCTGAACGGAGCTCGTCTGGGACCAGCTGCTCTGCAGTTAGGGTTGGGCCTTAGGAATAGAGGTTGCTCCATCAGCAGTGTCTGTCCCCTCCAGGAACACGTCACAATCTCTGCCTGTGTTTCCAGCATCTTCCGTGGTACCTGCCGAGCAGCTGAGCTGAGGCTGGAGCCGTGAGGACAGTCAGCCAGTTCTCCAGAGTTCGGCGGGGGGAGGTGAATAACGTGTGCCCCCGTGTCTGCTGTGCTCAGCACGTTTTGCCACAGTGGTTTTGAAGCTGTTTTGTGGACACCAAGTGAAATGTTGGGCACAGGAAGGAGTTACAGGAGGAGCACAGCTGCTCCGATGGGAAACGTGGCAACTGCTCCCCAGCACTGCCTGCCCTTATCTGCAGGAAGCAGGGAATAACCCCCATAAATCCTGTCCCGTAAATCAAACCCCAGTGATCTCAGCTCCCACGGACCACGTCACAGATCCTGGGT
>NW_008691518.1:0-8779 GCF_000695815.1 Acanthisitta chloris | reverse complement strand
CCTGCCTGCCCTGGGGGCTGCACACACTGCCAGGCAGCCCAGCCCTGTCCTCGCTGTCCTGCTGCTCCCGTGGGGAGGGCACAGCGCGCGGGGCCTGCACCCAGCGGCGTGTTAGGGAGCTGAGCGGGGCTGCTCTCGTCTTGCTCAAATGGGATGTGTAACTAAAATCACCAAACAGAACACTAAAGCACCAAACAAAGCACTAAAAAGAAAAAAACCAAACAGAGCAGTAAAAATCCAGAAAAACCCAAACAAAACATAAAACAAACCCCCAACCGGTTTGTCAGCTGTTGTGCTGAGGGAATTTTCGTTCAGCATCTTGTAGGAAGTGTTTCACGTCTTGCAAAATGAAAGTTACTGAATGTAGCTCATCAAGGCAGAATGCTGTGATATAATTTAGAAGCTCATTAGAGATCATAATCACAGTGACAGATGTTGGTGGGAAGTAGGAACAATCACAAGGAAAAATAGGGAGCTGCTTGTCACGAGGGTGTTAGATGCATCATTTGGGATAACATTCTCTGAGATATCTAAGGAGTTTGATTATGACTTGGAGGTTTCCATCTAGGCTTCTTACTGCATAAATCCCCTGGAAAATCAGATTGAAGCACTCAAATATTGAAAGGACTTTTCAGATTACTCTTGCAACAGCCGTGAATTGAGATTGTACCTATTAAGCCACACTGGAGTTGGGCATGACGTGAGTTATCTGTGCCAGAGCAGCTATCTGTGTCAAAAGTGGTGGGACGGGGCCTGTGCTGTGAGGTGGGAGAGCTGTGCCTGGGCAAGGGCAGGGAGAGCAGCTGGACTGTGTGCAGCTGCAGCGTGGGCTGGCAGCACGTGCTTGGCCAGCAGAGCTCTGATCGCTGCCAAAGGTGTTATTGGCCTCTGGCTGGGGCAAGCATGGAATCATCCCCAGTTTGGAGCTGTGGCTCTTCCCTGGTGCTGCCCACTTCCTCTTGGTTGCGTCAGCAAGGCTGAGACAGATTGTGCAGTAAATCCAGCTGATTATGCACACGAGGAGTGACTCAGACAGGCTGAGAGGTTTGTGTGTGTGCAGCTCCCTGGGACGGAGCAGAGGTCTGCAGGAAATCCTGGGCCACAGGCCCAGAGAGGGGTGTGAGCCCTGCTCACTGCTGCTCCCGGGCGCTCTCTGTGCCGTGTGGTTCGGGAGCGCAGGGGTGGAAAACCAGCCTGGGGCTGCTGGACAGCCTCGGGGAGTGAAGCCGCAGGGCCTGGGTCACGGAGATGGGGCACCAGAACCAGCACTGGGCTGTGCTGGCACGTGGGCTCACTGGGCTGCGAGGTCACTGATGGAAGCATTGCCCAATAACAAAAGCTCCCCAGCAGAAAATGAGCTCTCTGTTGCTGCAGTGCTGTTCCTCTGAGGTGTTCCATCTGTTTCACAAACAGTATCTGCCTGAGCCCAGTGACACCTCCACAAGAACAGCATTTCTGGTGAAAGCTTCCAGCTGTCCAGCAGGTGAGAGCACCCAGGTGCCATGGCGAAGCAGGGAGGGGATAATAACCGTCCCATTTTACTGAGGGAGGGATACTCTTGTGAGACAGGAAAGGACCTCCTGGTTGGACTGTTTGGCAGGTAAATGTCCCTTTGTAGGCACTAGAGACGCGAGGGAGGAGTGTCATGTAAGATCATACAAGCAAATATAAGAGAATAAACCAAATGTTCAACTAATGTCGCCTTTGGCACGCAGGCTAAACAACTGTGGTCAGTTGATTCTGATGGTCTTGCACCTTCCCTGTGCTGAAAGCTGGCAGGGCCTCCTGCAGAGGAGAGCCCTGCAGGGTCAGCACGGGGCTCAGTGGGCAGAGCCTGGCGCAGCCGTCCTGGCTCTCGGTGGCCCCGGCAGGACAGGAGGGGTTGCCACGTGCCACAGGGCACAGAATGCAGCCAGAGCCTCGAGCTGATACTGTGGCACAGATGATCTCCATAAACTGTGATGACATTAATCTAATGTATGCGTTCTCCTGCGAATGTGAATACCAACAAATACAAATCCTATGCAAATCAGGCGCTCGCGCAGTATGTGCAAATGGCTGAACATCTGAGGACTCAAATATTATCTCAGAAGTTGTTCGCAGACATGCCTGTTCCAAAATTTGCTGTTACAGGGCCCTTCTGTATTCCCATGGGAACTCTCAGGTGAGAGAGAGATGTGCCGCCTGCTCCTCTTCTGCTGGGAGGAGCTCGGGGAGCAGGAGCTGGATTCCTTCCCGATTCCTCCTCCTTCCCAAGCCTGCAGCCTGTCAGACACCCAGCTGCCAGGAGGGGCTCACCCAGCCTCGGTGCCCCCCTCGGGGAGGGAAAGGTGCATGTGAAGTGTTCCTCAGAAGGGGAAGCAGTACCCTCTGCCAACTGGCAAAGAGCAAGCGCTGGCACTCGCTGCAGGAGAGAAATTACTCATTCTGCAGGAGCACATATTGGGAATCCCTTTCCCAGTCCCTGCCCAGCTCTCCCAGCTGTGCTCGCTGCGGCCCAGGTGCCCAAAGGGGTTCAGGTGTGTAAGTGCCCCAAGGGGATGGGGAGGCTGGTTCGGACAGTGCCTCTCAGCTTTGCTCTCTCTGCAGAAGGGACAGGGAAGCAGAGGACAGCTGAGAGCTTTGCCTGAGGCTGCAGGAGGGGAAGGAGGGAGTGCATTTCCTTCCCCTGTGCCCCCACCTAGCACTGCCAGGGATTCATTTTGCAGCAGGAAAAGGCTGGAACAAGTGTGAAGCATGCAAGAACCCCAGGTGTAAAAACAGTGTGCGTAGTCCATGGTTTTGGGGGTTATTGTAGTTGCTGTGGAAGGCTCAGGGGTCTAAGAGCATTCCAAAATGGAGCTGGATCCTGTAAAACAAGTGTGCTGGATGCAGCAGTTCATAGGATCACCCCAGGAAGAATGGGGAAAATAACCCAGCAGTTCGTGTACAGGCAGCTGGAGGTGATGCTCCAGTTGGAGGCACTTGGGTGGAGAGCTGTGGACCTCCATGAAAACAGGTGGTAGGAGAGGTGCAAGGGTATGTCTTTGTAAATACAGAACTGTTCAGCTTGCTCTTACCTCCCGAAGCCACAGCTGCTGTACAATCAAGGGTGAATATCTGGGAAAGGGCAAGACTGTCCAGGGGCTCATGTCCCATATGAGGTCTCTTCTCCCTTAGAAGAGATTGTGGTGGCACAGGACATTGCAGGTGGGAGCTGTGGGGAGGGCTCCAGAGAGGGGAGTGCAGGTGAAGACCAGGAGTGCCTGCAGTGTCCATTAGCAGTGCTCTGGGTGTTCTCTGCTGACCTAGAGCTCACGGATGTGATGAACAATGTAGATGTATCATGATACACTTCCAGCTTCCCCTCACCGTTCCCTCCTGCTGCTCAGACAGTTCCAGGTGAGGGAGCCCTGCTGACTTCTGTGCTGCAAGAAAGGAGTCTGGTGTTTCTTACGTGGTGGCAAGCTCTGTGGGATATCACACTTACTCTCAGTCTAAGCCAGCATCTATTCCGTGTATACACCCTCTTGATGAAAAGCCCCGACCTCTGCCAGCAGCCCCTGGTGTGCTGGTAAATCTGGACCCCTGGCCCATTAAATCCCAGCCTGCTCGTTGAAGAGGGATTCACAGGAGGTGGTAGGGGGCTGACCTTTGCCCTGGCACACGGGAACCAGCTCAGTGGACAGGCTCTGGCTTCTCGCCTTCCCTCGGGGCCGTTTGTCTCACCCTGGTGGGATCAGTGTCCTGCAGGTGCAGTGAGAGCTGCTTGCTCTTCCCCGTTCCCCCTGTGCCACCCCTGCCCTCCTCCACGTGGCTTTCCCAGGGCTGCCCCGACTTCCTGACCCTGTTGGACTGTTTTTACCTTTGCCCATGACTTCTTATCTTTCAGAATACTGGGATTGCTGCAGTGCTGGTTTCTACTGCAGTAAGAGAAAAATGTGGCTTTTTTTTTGATAGCCAGATTGTATGTTTGTTTGTTCTTTTATTTTTGGCTTCTTAGAAGCTTTTTGCCACTTTTCACTTTCTAATTGTCTCTTTTTCTAATCCAGGCACTTATGCTCAAAGCCAACATTTCTTATGGCAACTTTTTGTCACCTGCTGGCTAGAACAGAATAGGGAAAAAAGCATTCTGGCTGAAGGGCCTGTGAAAGTAGGAAAACAGAAAGGCTTATTTTAAGGTTTTGTTTTCTGATAGAATAGGAAAAAACCCCAAGTGTTCAGAGGTGAAAGACCTGGCTGTATGCAGAGCTCTGGCTTGAGCTTTATAACAGAGTATTCCTGTAACATCAGAAGAGGGAAGTGGGATCCTGGTTTATCTTGTAGGTGGGGAAAACTACCGAAATAAAGAACTGCTTGGGCACCCAGGTGGTTTGCAGCTCGGGGTGATGCAGTGGGGACTGGCAGGAGACAGGAGGTACCGAGCAGGTCTGACGTGCATGGGAAGGAAGTCAAGCAGAGGCCGTGGGAGGCACGAGACCCTGGTGAGGGAGGTTGGGATGCTGCAGTGCAAGACTGGCGAAGAAAGAAGGAGGAATCCTTGGTCTCTTGGGAAAAAGGCATCTGTGTGTCTTGACTAATGCTGTCATGCCTGGAAATAGCTGACTGTTTTCAGGCCCTTGTAGGGTTGACAGTGTTTTGCTGAGTAGGTGTGCAGGGAGTCATGGGTTTGGTGCTGGTTTTAACAATGTGCATTGTCAAAGCAATAGACCGAAGGAGCACGTGTTTCTCAGAGGCATTGCCGCTCGGCCCCTCCTCCTGAGGTTTGCCTGGTCCTCTGGTGTCACCCGAAGCTGAGCGCTGGCTCTGGTGATGTACACCAGCCACATTTCCAAGGCAGGAGCTGCAGAGTGACTTGTGAACGTGTTTGATCGCTCCTAGAACTGAAGTCTCCGTGTACTCTGATAAACCGAAAGACAGAGAAAATTGTGGCGACAGGGAATGTTAAAATGTTTGTTGTGAATGGTGAGGCTGAATGTTAAACAGCAACATTTTGAAATCCTTCATCACAGCAAGATCGCGGGCAGAGATGACAGGCTCTCCGTGGAAGAGAGGAGCACCCCGAGGAGCACTGCCAGGGATGGTTAATGGGAGATGGGTGTTGATGCCTGCCCGTGCTGGCTCTGCAAGGAGAGCTCCTGCCTTCCCTGCTGGGGCCTGAAGCCTTGACTGCTGCACGAGCGCTCTCTGTGAGCAATGGGATGGACCCCAGGCAAGTAACACCCTCGCAGTGGGCTGGGAACTGCAGCTCTGTGCGCTGCCCTGAACCTTGGGCACGGATGCTGCTGGTCCATGGGGAGAGCTGTGGGCCATATCCCAGCAGGTCTGCCAGTGTGCTCACTCTGCACCAGCCCACTGGGTTATTCCTGGCTGAACAGGCTTCACTCTGCACATCTGATCTGGTGAGATGCACTTCCCTGCCTTGCTCTCGTTCCACTAGTTCGAATGGACACTCCCAGGCTGCCGAGATAGCGTCTGTCTTTGTTCTGATGCGAGACCCTTGCGTCGGTACACAATCCCCCCACAAAGTGCATCCTTGAAAATAGACAAAATGCCTTTCTAAATGGCAATTTAAAGTGATTTTGATCGAAAGGATGGAGGAATCATACACAGAAGAAAAAAAAAACCTTTTAAAATGAGAACTGAAGCAAATATAGTTTAGTAGTATACTCGTTACAGAATGAACAGCATATTGTATGTGCTGTGTTAGAGGTATGTTATGAATAACAAAAGCACTGGAGCATTTACATATTTGTTTTCAGAAATCCTGGCAGTTGGATTTCACCATTCTGTGCCTCTTTGCCAGAATCACTAAACAGTGGTACATATGGCTTCTGAAGTACCATATGCCGTGGAAAACGTTAGCTGATGCCTATACTGATGCGACACGCTATAGTCTTTATTTAGATTTTTTTGCAGTTTTGAACAAAGAATATTAGATCATGCAAAACATTGTGCAAGCAGTATGGAGTAGTACATACAGTAAAACATAATGCACTGTGCCCAGAGAAAAGCCAGCTCAGAGAAGGGAAGGAAGGGTGGCACTGGGATTAGAACGTGCACGTGCCAAGGAACCATCAAAGGGTGGGACAAGGCTTTGTGCGGCCGAGGCAGGAGGAGGTTTTCTGGGGCTGGAAGTGAAGAGTCAAGAGCCACAGCTCCGTGGACATGCAGGTTTTGAATCGAGTCCTGATTCTAAGAGAGGCTCCCTGTTCCAGAAAGTACTTAGGCTCAAATCTAAGTACATGCTTGAAATCCTTGGAGAGCAAAGGAAACGTATGCACAAGTGCTTTCCTGCAGAGCCCTCCTTGTAGGAACAGTGATAACTCCCCACTCTCCCACACCCTTGTCTGAGCATAGTGAAGATGAACACAATGAGTCTTGTGAGAAACACCCTGGAAACAAAATGCAATGTGGTTTCCAACACAGTGACCGGCAAGCCCAGCCTGGAGTTAAAAGGTAAATTCAGGCTTTTGTGTGGCAGGAGTTCTCCGAGCACGTTTGGCCCGTTCTGCCAGAGCTCCCCGTTACTGCTGCCGTGGGTGGCAGTGCCAAGCCCCGGGGGGAGCCTGGTGCCAGGGCTGCCAGGGGCAGGCAGAGGACAAGGGGGTAGGGAGATGGGGGGTGTTTCCCACCACGGCTCCCACTTTCCCCTTTCTTCTGCCTGCTCTGCGTGCAACCCACTGCCCCATGAACATTGGATAGGCTTAATTTTATGCACTGGAGTAGATCCAATGGGATTACTCCTGTATTTAAACAAAGGTCTAATGTTTGGAGACAGGGAGAAGCATCACATCTCTGCTCTCGGTTTGGCTCCTGCTCTTAGAACTACCCAGTTGCAGTGCCTGAGGATGGGAGGTTATGGGATTCACACAGCCTGTGCCAGTGCCGTGTTGGTGTGTGGGGTACGGCGCGTGTTAAACCATGAAAAGTATTGGGGAAAATTGGGGAAATACCTTATAATTTGCAGACTCTGAGTTGGTCGAGGCTGACCAACTAACCAGAACAGAGACAAACCCAGTGCAGAAACAGAAGGTGGATAAGGCTGAGCCCGGAATGCAGCCGGAGCAGAACGACTTCCCGGGGAGGTGGGAGCAGAAGGAAGAGGCTCACAGCTGAGCTGTGCCGCAGATGGCCGGGCAGGGGACGTCGGGGGAGCCACTGCCTGTGGGAACAGTGTCCCATCAGCCTTGGGCAGAGCATGTGTGGCATCAGAGCTGGGCACCACCGCGGAACAGCATGCCAGGCGGGGGGCTGGGGGCTCCTGGGGGCTGCAGAGAGGTGTACGTGGAGATCTAATAGCAGAGGGAGCTGGAGAAAGGCTGATGCTGGGGCAAAGCCTGTAATTCCCTGCCTGGCTGAAAGAAGCAGGAAAGGCTCTGTGAGGAGGTGGTCTTTCTGTCTGCTGGTGGTCTTTCACAGCGTGAGCAAAAGTAGCGGAAGATTTAAGATGCTGAGGCTGTCACGGAAAATCATCTGTGAGGCAAGGACTGCATGCTCTCGTGTGTAGGTAGCAGCTCACACATTCTATGAGCCACTACTTAAATGAATGAATGTAAACAGAAATAGAAGTCGGAGTGGAAGCTGAGGGAAGGAAGGGCTGCGGGGACCTTCCGCTGAGCACCTGTGTGCGGCTGCTTCCCAGGTTCACTGGAAATCAAAGACAGGTTTAAATTCAAACCACATTAGGTGGTTGTAAATTTATTAAAGTAATAAGAGGGGAAGAGTCACGTCTTAACATCCATCTCATCTCAAGGTGTTTTAATTCCTTTGTAAGAGCAAGGACCTTCCCAGGACTTCTGAGCAGAGAAAAATGGAGCCTCTCTTCCCAGAGAGGGATGGTGGTAGCAGTGCCGAGCTGGTGCTCCTTCCCTCCGCATTCTGGCTGCCACATCACTCACGGGAGCGTGCGGCGAGTGCCCAGCCTGCCCCGGGCGTGCAGCTGCCCCTTCGGGCTGTGCACCAAGCTGTCAGCACCAGCACTGAGCCCACTGTGTCACGGGCAGGGCACCTGTCCAGGCTGCAGCAGGTAGAGCCCCCGGAGGGAAGCACACCTGAGCCAGGCTGCACATCAGGCAGGTCAGTGCACCTTCTTCCCCCGGCCCGGGTGGCTGTGCTGGCACGAGCCTCCCTGTGCCGAAGGAGCCGTGTGTCCCTCACGGGCACGAGAAGGCCACGGGCTGTATGAGCCTCATTGCCTTTCCCCTCTGTAAAGCATCCGCTGCCGGATGCCCTGTGGTTTGGAAAGGGGTTAACACCTCCCCCTCCCAGCCTCGACTCGCCAGCACATCTCCCGTGTGCTGCAATTATTAAATGACACTTCACAACTTCATCTCCTCTCTCGCCGCATCTGCTTGCTGCTCCCATGCGCAACCCCGCTCACCTCCCAAACATCTAACTGCATTGTCTGCCCCGTTTCTCCTGCCAGCGTGGAAAGGAGCCATCCCTGAAGCAGGATTGCCTTCGAGCTGGCAGCAGACGAGTGATTGGCATTGGGCAGCACTGCTGAGGCTCTGGCAGGCCGTTTAGCAGAGAACCTTGGCTAATGAATGTCATCCACACCTAGCAGATGTGCCGCTGCCTGCCGTGCCAGATTTTTGACATAATACAGGGCTGCTGGACACGACAGTTTGGGCTGCTGGACACGACAGTGCTCGGGGAGGGCCACGGAGTGACTCGTGCCTTCGGTGCGGCGTTCGGTCCCGCTCGAGCTTCGCGAGAGACACCAAACCCGCGGGAGGGAGGGAAGCGCATCCGAGCCCCGCTTCGGTCCGCGCGTAAATCGCGTTTGTGCTGCTCT
>NW_008691517.1:0-237 GCF_000695815.1 Acanthisitta chloris | reverse complement strand
GCCCTTTGGTGGTCTCCGTGGCCTTGTGGTGGTCCCAGTGACCCTTGGTGGCCCCTGACACCTCCTCTGGTAGCCCTTGGTGGCCCCAGTGACCTCGTGCTGGTCCCAGTGACCCTCAGTGCCCCCCCAAGGGGTGTCCCCCCTCTCCCACCCCCCCAAAAAAAATCTCCTCTCACGACCACCTTGAACTTCCTTTATTACGTGACAATGACACCGTGGGGAGAGGGGTGACCCCCC
>NW_008691516.1:0-4343 GCF_000695815.1 Acanthisitta chloris | reverse complement strand
CTGACGTGCTGAGGGACGCCCGCATCCTTATCCTGCACATGGTGAGCGCCGACCTGCAGCCCGGCGTGCCGCCCCTCATCGCACCCTCTCCCTCCTGGTGACCCCCCACGTCCTCCGTGCCCCCAGGGCCGTGACTTCTCCTTCGATGACTGCGGCCGGGCGTTCACCTGCCTGCCCGTGGAGGAGCCTGGTGCCCCGGCTGAAGCACTGGTCTGCAACCTGGACAGTCTGCTGGGGACCATGACACACAGGGTCTGTGTGCCTTGGGGCCTGGGACTTGTGCTGTGCAGTCGTGGCCACCCTGGTGTGGGAGTGGGTTTGGCCCCCAGCAGGGCAGGAAGGGTGCTGGGTGCCCCACAAGGGCAGGGCCCCTTCCCTGCCATCCCTGGGCACGTGGCCCTTCTCTCAGCAGCTCTGTGTGGGCTCCCCGCCCGGCGTCTGGGTCTGCAGCACTGACATGATCCTCACCGTGCCCTCAGCACCAGGTGAGTGGGTACCAGCCTTGTTTCCATCACCTGTGTTGGCCTGGGACAAGGTTCTGAGCCAGCAGCATAGCTGGTTCAGCCTGGGCTGTGCTCCCATGAGCATGTGGATGCTCAAGCATTGCTGTCCTGTGTGCGGTTGGGAACATCCGTTGTGCCTGCAGTGAAGTGGCCAAGGCTGGATGCTGCTCTCACCTCCTCTGCCAGGGGCCCAGTTTTCAGGCAGTAGTGCCCAGTGTGGGTATGTGCACTGCCCCAGTGAGCACTGGTCTCTGTCCCTCACCCCAGAGATCAGCTGGGATGGCTTCCAGGGTGTCAGAGTGATCGCAGTGCCCGGGAGCACAACATATGCCAGGAACCATGGGGTCTACCTCACCAATGAGCAGGTTGGTGGCAGCTCCCCTGTCACGGACGATCCCTTGGAGTCACAGGGGTCCACACCTCTTTGATCCTTTGGGTCCTGAGGTCCCAGCAGTGCTGTGGCTTCTTGGCTTGGGGCTCTCTGAGGAGCTCACTGGGTTGGTCTCGTTCTCAGGGGCTGGTGCATGATATCGTCTACAAAGGCACAGAGGCCCAGATCCAGCAGTGTGTGAGGCCTGATGGCACTGTCCCGCTGGTATAGCACAACTTCGGCATTAGTGACCCTGCTATCCCTGTCCCTTGTGTCACCACAGCTGCAGCCTCAGCCCCGCTGTGCCCTCGCAGGTCTGTGGGATTGTTTTTTTCTCCTCGGACGCTGCTGAACAGCTTCTGGCCACCCATGTCATCCCTCCTCTGGATGCCTGCACCTACATGGGGCTGGACTCGGGGGCACCACCGATCCAGGTGACAGCCCCTCTGTGGGGGATGGGACCCTTGCACATGGGTGCCACTGCTGGACATCTCTGTAGGGTCTGTTTGCCACCACACCACTAGATTTGGGTGGAAGGTGGTGGTGGGACCCAACAGGAGGGTGGGGGTCAGGGTGTCTGCATCCAACAAGTCTCTTCTCTCCCCAGCTCTCCCTCTTCTTCGACATTGTGCTGTGCATGGCAGGGGGGATGACAGAGGAGGATTTTGTGAAGGGTGGTGGTGACACCAGCGTGAGGAGTGCCCGCTCTGTGCTGTGGACAGCTCTGCGTGGCTTCCCTCTTAGCATGGGTGAGTACTTCCTTCCACCTTCTAGTGGAAGGTGTCCTCTAGTGGAAGCTGTTCCGGCCCATGGGGCTGGAACTAGATCTTTAAGGTCCCTTCCAGCCCCAACCATTCTATGATTATTATGCTGTGTGAGTGTGTGTGACGTGACCCATCCCTGGTCCCTCTTCCCCTGCATGGGGAGAGATGGGGTGATCAGAGTTTGTCAGCTGGCTGTGTGCCCCCATAACTACAGGTCCCCAGGTCTTCTTTCCCTCCCCCCTCAACTGGGGAAGTTCAGCTTGCCTGTCCTGGTCTCATGAGGGTGTCAGGCACACCCATTTTTTGCCAGTGTGCTGCAAGCTCTCCTGCCCTCCCCAGCCTGCATCCCCGACGCCTCCTACGACTACATGACCACCTCAGCGAGTGACCACATCCGCAGCCTGACTCTCCTGCCTGGCTCTGCCAGCCACCTCCGCTTCTGCAAGACAGCCCATTCCCACGTGGATGTATGTTGTTCATGCATGAGCAAGGCTGGGGATCGGTTTTTTGGGGGCTGCTTCAGGCTGTGTGTCTGGACCCAGGTCCCACATGCCTCTGTGTCCTCGACAGCAGCCCTGTCTCCTGGAGGATGGCTCTTCAGTCACCAACTGCCTGCTGGAAGGAGCTGTGCAGCTGGCAGCTGGCAGTGTCATCCAGCACTGTCACCTCCAGGTATGTGACTAGGGTGGGGGTGACCCTGAGCTCCCAGTGCACTGAATGGGCAGCAGGGTGACATGGTGCTGGCTAGGATGGAGGACCCACAGCTGTGAGATCTGGGGTGCCCTTCCTCTTCGGGGCTGGCTTTTGGTGATGCTAGAGAGCCTGCTGGCTGTTACCCTCCACAAGCAAGGCAAGGAGGCTGTTGCCTCTGGGCTGTCCCTTCCTGAGGATCAGGGTAGACCTTCTCCTTGGGGGCCTCTGTGATAGCTCTGAGCCCTGGAGACTCACCTGGCATGAATTTCTGTAGTCTGTGTCCTCACAGCCCTGTGACAAAGCAAATTGTGTCCCTCTGCCATCTGGTTTCTGCTGGCTCCAGCTTGCCTCCCAGGGTGGTCATCAGGTCAGGATTTGGCTCCGGCTTGTGGATCAGCCGTGCCACTCCAGGCCCTTTTGTCTCTTCCTTAGGGTCCCCTGGAGATCGGTCCTGGCTGCCTCCTCTCAGGCCTTGATGTGGGCTCCTCATCAGCTCTGCGAGGCTGTTCCCTGCGTGACGTTGTCCTGCAGGGCCATTATGTCCAGCTGCGTGACGTGTCCTGCCGTGTGTACACTCTGACTGGCCGCCTCGATGACTGGCAGGTGTGGGAGCGGCGAGGTGGCACGAGGCTGCCAGCTAACCCAAGGTGTAACCAGTCCCTCCGTTCCCCTGCAGAGCCCTGTGGAAGAGGCCACCTACCTGAACGTGCCCTGGGCTGAGTTTTTCCAACGGACGGGCATACGGTAGGTGCCACGTGCCAGGATGGACAGGAGACCCAGCTCTGCAGTGGGAGGTGTCACAGCCACCCCAAACCATCCTGCATTCCAGCTGCCCTGGAGCAGTGCTGACAGCCCTCCCTTCATCAGGGAAGGGGACGTTTGGGATGCTGAAACACCACGGAGAAGCCGCTGCCTGCTCAGTGCCCGGCTCTTCCCAGTGCTGCACGCGTGTGAGGCACTGGGGCTGGAGGACGTGCTGTGGCTGCTGGCCCCGGCTGCGGTGGCCGGTGAGCAGCTGACGCGCTGGCGGACGGCCTGGCGCATGTCCTGGCAGGAGCTGCTGCCCTGTCTGAACACAGCGGCCGAGCTGGGTGCCCGCCAGGCCCTCTTCTTCCTGCAGGGCCAGCGCAAGGTGTGGCGAGTGCTGCTGGGGCGCCAGGACTGCAGTCTCCTGCCGCTTGCCCGCAGCGCCGTCTACGAGGGCTACCATGAAGCTGTGCTGAGCACACTGGATGAGGGTAAGCTGGATTCACACTCCCTCATCTCTGGCTGTTGGGACTGTTCAGTGCTCCCCAATCCCTTCGATGAATTCCCCCATTGCAGGAACCCATGAGGGTGCGCCTGCAAACCTGGACGGGTGCAATCTCCCACTCCCCTTGAGCCAGCTTATGGCAGAAGTGTGTTGGTTCGGGTTGACCTACAACCTGGCTGTGGCTTTGCAGCCTTTCATTTTATTTTCCAGTTGCCTCCACGGCCAACAATGCTGGCATTGCAGCACGGGCGCTCGCCTGCATTGCTGAGGTCCTGGGCTGCATGGCACGAGGGGAAGGTGGCTTGCGGAGTGGCCCTGCTGCCAACAGGGAATGGGCCTCGGCTTTCAGGCACCTGGAGAGCGGCGACATCGCCGGCGGTGTCCGGGAATTGGCTGCGGAGCGGCACAAGTGGATGAGCCGGTGAGGCTGGCGAGCAGCAGCTGCCCTGTCCCAGGCATTGGTGCAGTCATGGAGACGTGGCAGGCTCAGCATCCCTCTCATCCCAGGCCAGCTCTGCTGGTGAGAGCGGCTCGGCATTACGAGGGGGCCGAGCAGATCCTCGTCCGGCAGGCGGTGATGTCCTCATGCCGGTTCGTCACCATGGGCCAGGCAGAGCTGCCACCCTTGGGGCATTGGGTGCAGGTGGTGTGTCCAGCCCGCCTGGACCTCTCCGGTGAGTGCGTCCCCCCAGGCAAATGATTCATGTCTCACCCCTGTGATGCTGCAGAAAAAGGAGTTGGGGTGCCCCGGGGGGCTGATG